>NW_020229886.1:1353238-1371668 GCF_003227715.2 Harpegnathos saltator
TTTCCTTCAATATTTTTCCGACTTCCTGCGGATTCGCCCCCGCCCTGTACTACTGCGGTCGGCGGGATGCGGTCGGTAGAGCTCGCGCCCGTGATTTAGAAACGCCGGGCTGAACTGTGTGGAGGCATGTTGAGCGGTATTATATGCAAAACGCAGGGCTGAGAGCTGTTCATCTCAATGACGGTGTTTTTTATCGACGAACTGAGCGATCATCGTTTTGATGGTCCGATTCGTGCGCTCGACGGGATTGCACTGGGGAGTGTAGCTTGGTGTCGTGCGGTGGTGGATCCCATGGTCTGTTAAGAATGTTTCAAATTCTTTCGCTGTAAATTGCGTCCCGTTATCGGTGGTGATCACGGCTGGACAGCCGTGTCGGTAAATCACCAGATCACTAATCCCGCTGATTACCGACGGTGTGGTGGCCTGACGCAGGGGCTTAGTTTCGAGCCACTTCGTAAAACGATCCTGCATAGTCAGCAGCCAAGTGAATCCTCGTCGTGATCGGGGCAGCGACCCGATCAGGTCGATTGAGATATGCTCCCACGGCCGATGTGATGCGGTGGCGTGGAGGAGGCCGGCCGTCTTCCGTTGATTAGCCTTGTAGGCTAAGCATTTTTGGCAGTTCCGGACGTACCCAGCGGCGTCTCGAGCCATCCCCGGCCAATAGTACTGCTCGGCGAGTCGAGCAATCGTTTTAGCGATTCCTAGGTGGCCTGCGGCGGGACTGTCGTGGTAGCGTTTCAATACTTCCTTTCTATCGTTGGTCGGAACACACTTTTTCCACTGATTCTCCGCGGGTACTTCGCGGAAGTCCAACGTGTGGAGGAAATGTCGGTGCAGGACGCCATCCCGAATGGTGTAATCGGGGAAATCGTGGGGCCGAGTGGCGACTTGTTTTTTGAGCGGCTCGTACCACGAGCATCCGGTGGCTTCCCTGATTTCGCAGACTGCGGGGTCGCGCGACAGCGCGTCTGCTACGCGATTTTGCGAGCCTTTCCGGTATGCTACATTGAAGGTGTACTGCTGTAGTTCAAACTTCCACCGCCCTAGCCGGCCGGTGGCGGTTTCCAGTTTCTGCAGCCACTTTAAGGATTGATGGTCGGTCACCACAGTGAAAGTGTAGCCCTCCAAATACTCGCGCAATCGACGAATGCCCCACACAATAGCCAGGCATTCTAGCTCGGTAGCGCTATAGTTTTTCTCCGCCTGGTTGAGAGTCCGGCTAGCATAGGCGATCACGCGCTCGCCTTCCTCCAGGTTCTGAGTTAACACCGCTCCCAGGCCGTGCTGACTGGCGTCCGTCTGCAACGAGAATGGTTTCTGGAAATCTGGACATGCGAGCACTGGAGCCGTGGTAAGAGCCTTTTTCAGTCGTTCAAAGGCCTCTTCCTCCCTTGATCCCCATTTCCATTTCACTTTCTTCTTTGTCAACTCCGTCAGTGGTGCCGCAATCGCGGAAAAATTCTTGACGAACCTCCGGTACCAGGAGGCGAGGCCTAAAAACTGACGGACTTGCCTCACCGTCCTTGGAGCTGGCCAGGCTGTAATGGCGATTACCTTGGCCGGGTCGGTGTGTATGCCGTCGCGAGTGACCAAGTGTCCGAGGTAGCGCAGCTCGCTTCTACAGAAGTGGCACTTCTCCGTGTTGAGGCGTAATCGAGCTTCCCGCAACCGCCGGAATACCTCTCGTAAGTGTTCCATGTGTTCGTCCAGTGTAGTGCTTAACACAATAATATCATCTAGATACACTAATACGTGCGGTTCCAGGTCAGCGCCCAACACGGTGTCCACCAACCTCTGGAAGGTTGCCGGCGCGGAGTGCAGTCCGAACGGCAGGACGGTGAATTGGCGGAGACCCCTGCCGGGCACGGTGAACGCAGTGATTGGCTTGCTGTCCATGGTCAATGGAACTTGCCAATACCCGTTCTTCAAGTCTAACGAGGATAGGTAGCGGGCCCCGCGTAGTCGGTCCAAAGTCGCACTTATCTGCGGTAGCGGATAGGCGTCTCGCTCGGTTACCTCGTTCACCTTCCGGAAGTCTATACAGAAGCGGTATCCGCCGTCCTTTTTCCGGACGAGGACGACGGGGGAGCTCCAGGCACTAGACGAGGGCTCAATCACTCCCTCCGCCTCCATCTTTGCGACCTCTTCATCAATGATGGCTTGCATAGCCGGGTTCCGTGGTCGGTAGCGCTGCTTGATGGGGCTCGTGCCGGGGCACACCCGAATCTGGTGGCGGATCGATGGGGTCGGCCCGGAGACTTTATCGAAGAGAGCCAGTTCGCTCGTCAGGAATTGGTTGAATCTGGCTTCCTCTTCATCCGTCCTGGTCGTCAGGCCCCCCTCTATGATCCCCACTCGGGGTGGTTGTAATCGCCGGAAGTTCCTCGGGGGCGGCGGCAGCGCAATCTGGAGCCGGGCCCAGAGGTCAACCCCGATGATGACTTCCGTGGTCAGGTTGGCCATCACGGTAAATTGGTGGCGGTACTTCTGCCGTCCCACCTCTACGTGGAGCCAAGTCCGACCGTATGTCGGGCTGCCGGTCTCATCTGCCAGCGTGATCCGGCCGGCTTCCCCTCGTGGGAGATCTTCGTCGCGTAGTGATCGAATATCGATTAAGGATGTTTCGGCTCCAGAGTCAATTAGTGCCCTTAATGGGCGTTGCTGGTACCGGATGGTCAGGTACGGTCTGGGCTGATATTTTATACGGAGGGCCGGGTCGTGGCGGCGCCACTCCCGGCCGCAGACTCGTTTCCCGCCGTGGGATGACACTGGCGGGTTAATACGCCGTCCTTGCCGCAGCGTGAGCAAAATTTTACGGCTGGTTGTCGGCAGGCTCGGCGATGATGTCCCGGCTGTTTGCACTTCCAGCAACACGTTGCACGGTCGTATAGAAGCGCGGCGACCGTAGGGCCGGTGATTCGTATCGGTCGCCCCTGTTCCTCGCGTTGCTGGACGATATCCTCGTACTGGCGGGCTAGTTGTCCCAAGTGGGCCACATCTCGGATCTCGTGTGCGCCTATGAACATTTTGTAGCCGGCATCTAGGTTGTCATAGAGTAGCGGTATTGCGTTCTCCAGGTAATCGTCATCCCCGCTACGGCGCATCATCATGAGCATGGCGGTCTCGTACTCCCGGTATGCCTCCCCGGCGCGCTGGCGGCGCTCTAATATTTTCCGCCGCAGTTGCCTTCGGTATCTCGGCGGGAGGAAGTGATTCCGGAAAGCGGCACAGAAGTCCTCCCATGTTGTCCAGGCGGCCCGGTGGTTTCGGTACCAGCGCAGCGGATCTCCGCGCAGGAGTTCCGGAATGCACCACAACAGCTGGGCGGTCGTGACTCCATAACATGTCCGGAGCTCGTCCACTCGCTCCAGGAAGTCCAGCGGTTCTCCTTCCCGGAGAACCGACAGTCCCACTTGTGGACGCACAGCATGGCCTGCGCATCGGTGGGGATCCTTACGGGGGGATCTATCCCTATGACAGAGCCCCCTCGGGAGGACTCTTCATCCGCCAACACTGGGGCCGGGATAACCCGTCTCCGCGGCCCGGCCTCGAACATTGAGGGGTGGTCGTCCACGAACCTTCGCAGTCGGTGGCGCAGGTCGTCGATCGACCCCTCTATCTCGAGCCCATGTTCCCCGAGAATTCGGGCGATCTCGGGTTTGCGTAGCTCTTGTATCCACGCCTTCGACATTTTCTTCGCTGTGTTTCCTTTTTTTTTTTCTTCCTTTTTCTTCACCCTAGCTAACCGATCCTGGCAGGATCGCCATGTAACGGTAACGCCCGCGGGGTTCGGTGCGATCGGTCGCCCCACCGTCGCGCCCGGCTCGCCGCTTCCGCGACGCCTCGCTCGCCGCCGCGTCGGTGCGTTACTCGGGTGAAGGGCTAGTTCAAGGTAGCTTCTTGGAAGAAAGGTGTGTTCAGTGTTTCTGTATTAACAAGTTGGGTGCGTCCCGCAAGGCGCCCCCGTTTATTCAAAAGAGGTCCGATGCTATATAATAGATATATATATATAAGTGTATGTGGGCGGCTCGCTGTCCCGGTGTGGCGTCGGCGATGCCCGTTCCTCGGTGCCCGTGACTCCCCGCTTAGCCGCAAGGACGGTCTCCTGTCCGCGGGGTCAGAGAGGATGTCCCGCGGCCTCGTGGCAGTCCGACGTCCTCGGCCACGAGTCCTGTTGAGGGCGGTTTACGCCAGCTGTCCTCTGGATAAGTTGAAGGCGGTTTATTCCGGGTAGCTCACCACAGTCACAAGTCGGACTAACACTGTTGATTTCGCGAACAGATACTTCGGAGATATTCTTCGTCGGTGGCCAACGGCTGCCGACGCAGACGGACGAGCACGTATGAATCCGCGAACAGATACTTAGAAATATCCTGTGCCGGTGGCTAACTGCTGCCGACACAGACGGACGAGCACGTATGAATCCGCGAACAGATACTTAGAAATATCCTGTGCCGGTGGCTAACTGCTGCCGACACAGACGGACGAGCACGTATGAATCCGCGAACAGATACTTAGAAATATTCTGTGTCGGTGGCTAACTGCTGTCGACACAGACGGACGAGCACGTATGAATCCGCGAACAGATACTTAGAAATATTCTATGTCGGTGGCTAACTGCTGCCGACACAGACGGACGAGCACTTATATTCACGAACAGAACTTAGAAACTATTCTATGTCGGTGGCTAACTGCTACCGACACAGACGGACGAGCACTTATATTTGCGCACAGGAACTTCGAAACTATTCTATGTCGGTGGCTAACTGCTGCCGACACAGACGGACGAATACTTAGAAATCGCGGAACGGCGGTTAACTGCTGTCGTTCGTTCGGAAACAGATACTTAGAGTTATTCTGTGTCGGTGGCTAACTGCTGCCGACACAGACGGACGAATACGGTAAATTCGCGAACGGATACTTAGAATTATTCCGTCGGTGGCTAACTGCTGCCGACACAGACGGACGAATACGATAAATTCGCGAACAGAGACTTAGAAATATTCTGTGCCGATGGCTAACTGCTGCCGACACAGACGGACAAGTACGGTAAAGTCGCGATGCCTGATCGGCCGACGAGGCTCGGCTGCCGGGTCTTGTAAAAGTTCCCGGTGGTTCGGTACGGTGTGGAAGCTTTACTCACCGGCGGATGCCTTGTCTTCTCGTCGACTTCTCTTCACGATTCTCGCTGGAGCTCTCCTTGGTAGCTGATCTGGTGGACTTACTGTCTCTCACGGTCTGCCTCGATCTCTCTTCGAGAGCGGGTTTTATACCCTAAATTCCTCTCGACGATCGGTGGCCGATAATCGGGGAACTAGTTCCCCCCGATTTCCCGGAAAGTCGCGCATGCGATTTCCGCGAATTACCCCTTTCTGGGGGGACCGATCTTCCCCGACCGTTTCGCAGAATTCGGCTTTTTCCGGCGGTCTGGCGGGTTGCCGCGGCATAGGTGTTGCCGTGCGCTTAGCGATGATTTCTCATGATCGTGTGACGATCGGTGGTCGCCGTCACACGATGGTAACGGGGGTAAAACTCCTCGTTACAACTTAAACAAAATTGTGCTATTCTCAATCAAAATTTTTTAATCGTTCTCTCTCTCTCTCTCTCTCTCTCATTTCGTCAGAAAATTGGTTCATTCAACCAAACATATTTTCCGTGTAGACTTGAATAAAACGATAGGACACGATGAATCTCTACGCGAATTCTATCATACTCTAACAATTAAATATTCTCCTAACGATAGAGTACAATAGAGTACGATGAAAAGTGTTCATCGTACTCTATCTTTACGCGATATCATTTCTTTCGGATCCAATTCAGCAAAACGATAGATTGCGATAGAAAACAATGAGAATCTCTGTAGATCTCATCGCTCTCTATCGCTTTCTCCTTTTCGATGTTTTCCTTGATCAAAGAACTTTTGAACCTTGAACTTTACAATTCAATATGAACTATCTGTGGTACCTCATAAAATAATCTCGTAATTGTAATCGCGAATATTCAGCGGCCATATCGGCACGAGCTTAGGCGCGGTGCGGCGGGATGTAGGAACGGCGAGGTAAGGACATGAAACATTGGCGCGTTGTCCTTCCTCTCGCCGCGCGCCGGCAACAGTTCCTTTGTCGACTGAGCAGTGCTCTCTAGCCTGAGCGGCTAGATGCTCCTCCCATAACGTCTCGGTGCGCGCTCATTCCTCTAATTTCTGTCATTAATAACTCGATAATTATTGTGAATCTCACAAAACAGTATGGGACTTTTATATTTATCTTAACCCGCTCTATGTCTCCACGAGCTCTGCCAGGTTAGTTATAAGACACCCTGTATATTTCTCATTGGCCGTGGAATTGTCCATTGGGGTTTTCATCATCGAATTACGACATTTATCACAATTACTTTTTGCAACACTTTGTCGTGCCACAAATCCAGTAAAAAATGCAATAGCATTATCATTGTAAGCACTGCATGATTCATTTGTATTTGTCATAAATTCATTATCACAATATTCTTCAATTACTCTTGCATCTTCCATAATAAAGTAGTCGTCTTCTTCGTAAATTTCTGGAGTTTCATTGTTTGTATCCATTACATTTTCAATTGACTTGGCAAGTCGACTCGGTGGATTAATGAGACTCAGTTTCTGGGCATTGAACATTGCTTTTCTCACTTGCTTGAATATAGTGGTTGAATACAGTGGAAGGAATGTGGTGGATTGACAGTCGTACCATTCTTGCCGTTGGATTGGGATTAAATCCTCCACGTTGTCGGAGTTTTGAAAATAAATGTTCCACTGAGTCTTGATTGCACAGTCCTGTCGCTAGCTGAAATGTTTCATTTTGACTACTAACAAGTAACACTACCCAACTGATACTCACCGATTTGAATGAAACTTAACATACTTATTAAACACCGAAAAATATTAAATAGATGTTTTCTTGTTTCGGCTAAATACGCTTTTTAGGGGTAGAAGCACCCCTCAACCCCCCTGGAGGTGGAAACAGTTATGGCTAATTATTTCTGAAACGATATATTTTCTGAAGAAAGTGCTTAGGACTAAAGTTGTAGAGTTCAAAGTGATGCACTTGATGGCGACTTAGAAGTCGACCTTGAGGTCGATTTTCAAGGTCAATTAAATTTGGAAATAATTAGCCGTTGCCGGACTTTGATCACCACATCCTGTATCCATAATCAATAATTTTATGCGTTGACTAAATCTGTCTTCAGAATTGATTTGTTGCATTATTTTCCTAAAAAAAGAAATAATCTGACATAATGGGAAAATAGGCGCAAATTTATAGAAAAAATAAGAAGGAGAAAAAAGTTTTGTAAGTAACTTCAGAATAGAAGTAAAGATAAGAAAACATAAAATGTCACTCTAATTGTAAGTTAAACATTACCTTCATGCTATATTAGAAATTTTCAAATTTTTTTAAATTTTTATTGCTACTCTGGAGTTATCCACAATACCTTTTATTCTTTATTTTGTATTAGGATTTCATTCGGGCATGATCAATTATTATTTTCCCGACTGTCGTTGAGCAAGCATTTTCCAAAATTACTTCTTGATCACTTATTTGCTATGAGCTATCTTGTTCGTGAATTTCGTTCGAATATATTGGGTGAGTGCAAAAGTTCGTGCGGAGTTTCAATAGATGGAGTTATAAGCGTCGTAAAGTGTTGTCATTAATACTTCCATCTACATATTATATAACGTTGGAAAGGTGACGTCTTCAGCTATTATTAAAAAAAAAATCATTTGTTTTCATACAAACTGCTTCGAGAAATATCACTTTAAAAATGAGTATCGATAAGGTGCATTTACGGCATGTTATGCTTTACGAGTTTCGGAAGGGAATAAACGTTGCCGCAGCCGTAAAAAACATTCAGGATGTTTATCAGGATGAAGCACCAGCTAAACGAACTGTGGAAAAATGGTTTGCTAAATTTCGGCGCGGAGAATTTAACCTTGAAGACGAGCCACGCTCAGCGCTTTCCGAGGAGACGACATCCGTGTAACGTGACGATCAGAAATTTGACCACGAGGGCACGTACTGGGCAAATGACACGTTAACGTCGTCATCACGAATATGACGAGAATGACGTTCGAGTGCTGACTATTTTGGCATCGGTCTATCTCGATCCTCATATTTCGAGCCGTAGACTGGAGGTATCCACAGGAATACCGAAGTCCACAATCTTGCGGATTTTGAAGGCTCGGAAGTACCATGCTTATCATATCACTTTGACCCAAACATTATGCCGAAACACCTGCCGATTTTGATCGACGCCTCGAGTTCTGCCGGTGGGCCTTACAGCAGATCGATCGGGACCCTAATTTTTTTAGATTTGTGATGTTTTCCGATGAAGCGACGTTCAAGAACACAGGGGAGTTGAACCGGCATAATTGCCATTATTGGTCCGATACCAATCCGCACTGGCATAGAGCGATTGACAATCAACACCGCTGGAGCCTCAATGTCTGGTGCGGGATTGTTAATGGATACTTGGTCGGTCCATTCTTTTTCGAACGTACTGTGAATGCAAATACGTACCTCGATTTGCTCATAGACCAATTGCCTCATTTGTTGGAGAACGTAGACTTGGAAACCAGGCGAAGGATATTCTTCCAACAGGATGGTGCACCACCGCACTTTGCACGTATAGTCAGGAGGTTTTTAGATGAAAGGTACCCGAACCGATGGATTGGTCGAGAGGGTCCGATTGCATGGCCTTCTCGTTCTCCTGATTTGACGTCACTCGATTTTTATCTCTGGGGCTATTTGAAAGAAGTTGTTTTCAAAGAAGAACCAACAACAAGAGAAGATATGGAAAATCGCATAAGACGAGCTTGTGAAGCGATTCCACGAAATGTCTTGCTCAGCACAGTGGCCCATTTCCAAAGAAGGCTCAATTATTGCATAAATGCTAACGGTGCAACTTTCGAAAACCTTTTGAATAGCTAGATTAACAATAGCAAAGTATGCATAGTGAGAGGCAAGGGGACTCACTCTAAACAAGCACCCCGAAAGAGGCAGAATTCTACCACGTCCACGTCGTTGTCTCTGGGTAATGCTAAGTGTAGAAGATAATTTAGAAATCCCCGTATACGATTTTCGCATGAATATACGTACAAGTTCCTTTTGACTTTGAAATGACCTCAAAACATGACATTTGATCTTATCGATCATATCATATCCTATTCTAAGATTTCCCGCTCTTTCCAAATCCGGGGTCGAAAATAGGCAATTCCATTTAAAAAATGTTATTTGACCTTCAAATAACCCCTAAGGTCAAAGTCAAGGTCAAATTCAAGGATATGGTCATACGTCCCCCTCCTTGCCCAACAACTTTTGTATGAAACTTTTTTCATTATTTCGCTCACCGGTCGAGTTATTCTCCATTAAAGGTTAAAATGGTCCACCCTGTGTATTAGACTTTTTTATATGGGGACATATAAAAAGTCTAATCGAGCACCAGCGTCATGGTACAGAAAACGAGGTACGTGAAGCTATTATTGCGGCCTTCGATACCATTACGCCGGACATGGCACACCGTGCGACGCGCAATATTGTACGAAGGGCCGAACTCTGCATACGAGAGAGAGGATGGCATTTCGAACAATTCTTACATTAGATTGTAAGAGTGGATTAGGCCTACCGGGGAAACCACTATAAAAAAACGCACCAAGCTATCTACCGCAAGGTGGTGTGGAAATGATAGCACATCACTTTTCTATCGCCTCTGAAAAGACGGGATGGCGCGATGACATTTTTTTCTTATAGCTCGCCGCGCGCGCTCGCTCGCTCCTCGTCGCGCGCGATCGCCTCTTGTCGCTTACGTAGCCCCTCGCCGCGCGCGCTTGCCTACCGCCATTCACTGACTCCGCCTGTATCAAATTTCTTCGTGCTTACTGCGGCCGCCCTCCGCTCTCTATGCGCTCGTTGGCTCACATGTTTTAATTAATAACTCGATAACTATTGCCAATTTGTCATTATGGTACATGACTTTTCTTCTCGGCTACACCTAATCTATCTCCAACTTTCGTCTGCATGATCAGCTATCAAACACCCTATATATGAGTGTGTATGTGTGTGTATTGTGACGTGGCAGCCGGAAAGGCGCCCGTCCCAGGCCGACCTTTCGGCCCTTAGGCGAGACTTTGGGGGGGGGGGGGGTGTCGCCTTGCACTCCCCCCCGTAATAATTAGTGTCAGCAATCGAGGCGTGCAGGTGGAACGGTCCCGCGTCCCCAAGCTCTGTGCCCCTGGACCTCCCGCGCCGCCCATCAGGACCTAAGGGACAGGTGGAGGAGGGAAGAGGACGACGCTCTCAGCTGGACCGCCACCCCAGGTGAACGTAATCTTTTTGCAATACTATTATCGGTTCCGTATCGTTGTGAAAGGTTCTCGCGGCCGCTTCCGTTGTCCACAGGCCTGCAAGGAGATCGCGCCGAACGGTCGGCGTTCCCGTGCTTGGCGCGTGAACGCCGGCTAGACAAAGCCAGCCTAAACACGGAGACCGCGCGAGTGCGGGCAAGAGAGAGAGAGAGAACGAGCCAGAGAGTGAGACCGAGCACCCGTCTCGCGGATCGAAAAACAAAGATCCGCAGAAGGATTCCCGTATAGGGAGATGTAACGAGGAACGGGGAAAGACGGGTAGCCCGAGTCAACACAAACGGACAAGAAAGCATGTCTGTAGAAGTAGATAAAAAGAGGAGACTCCCATTGTCTCTCTCTCTAATATCGCCGACCTGCTTCCGAGTATTACCGGAGAGTTATCGACTGCCGTCAAAACAAGGAGATTGGTGAAGTTTGGCGTTCGCGAGTGGAGGACTCCGGACGTAGCCCCCGCCCTAGAAGGGAACGTCAGTGGCAGCGCTGCGCCAGAGCGAGCGTGAGGGGGAGAAAGGAGGAGGACCACGTCGCCGGGAGGTTCCCGATTTTGTAAGACCTTCCACCTGCGTTATTGTTTCGGTGTCGTGACCGTAAAGAGTCTCGTCCAAGTTATCGGCGTAGCGCAAAATCTCGAATTCGCGAGGGCAAAGCGGAGTGTATCGTATCGAGGGGTCGGACCGTTCCGATCCCCGAAATAATAAAACTGAAGATAGTCGAAACGCGCCTCGTTATTCTTGTGTTTTCCCGGTCGTTCCCGACTTCCGACGAAACCTTCCCGTCTACCGACTTAAATATCGAAGAGCTACCGGTCCCGTCGACTTCGCGTGTCTCGGCCCTTTGGTGGTGTGTCGCGTAGCGTTGGTGAACGGTGCAGCCCGTTGCACCTGGCGCCCAACCTATTTCGTGAGAGCTAGGTTGGCCGAGGCGCGCGGACCGACGGCAGTTTGCCGACGGCGAGCGAAAATCGCGTCGCAGTATGTATGTGTAAATATTTATGATTATTGTATATAAAATGTACTGTGATACTGACCATTTAAACAGGAATATGTTTCAGTTTTACTGAAATCCTTCTTTCCGGCGCCATGCATCTGTCGGCCAACAGCTGAATACTGCGTTTCCACCGCTTTCAAGACTGTTGCTGTCATCACTTTCTCACGCTCCTTCTTATGCACGTTTCTCCAAATAGTAACGTGCGGTAAAAATTGACCTATAAATATAAAAAAAAAGTTGCACAGCGCGTATACATTAATATTATTTCAATGCTTACTCAATGCAATATTCAATGCAATGCTCACCAAAGCTTTCCTCTTTTCTTCGGAAGCAGCAATAGTCTCTTCAAAGGACAAAAAATCTAAAATTGTTTTAATAGGGAGAACGACTCCTAACTCCTCCTTATTATTAGTCATTTCTTTGGTCAGCGTCTCCATTGTACGATTAGCCAGTATCGCAGATTTCATTCCCTCCATTTTTTTCTCCAAATCGTACAAAATGTTTCTCTTTGAAGAGTTTATTGCTGCTAACAGCACGCCGCATTTCTCCACATATCGTTTTATAAATTCTGAGAAATATTGAAGAAATATGTAATTCAAGTTATAATATAACATGTATATAAATATGTAATATAAATATGTAAATATGTATATAAATATGTAATATAAATTTGTTTCCGGCCGTGCAGTTCCGAAAAAAATATTACTTTCAACGGGGATCAATCGGGGACTACAAAGTTATACCGTGCGACGCGATTATCGCTCGCCGTCGGCAAACTGCCGTCGGTCCGCGCGCCTCGGCCAACCTAGCTCTCACCAAAATTGGTTGGGCGCCAGGTGCAGCGGGCTGCACCGTTCACCAATGCTACGCGACACCTCACCAAAGGGCCGAGACACGCGAAGTCGACGGGACCGGTAGCCCTGCGGTATTTAAGTCGGTAGACGGGAAGGGTTCGTCGGAAGTCGGGAACGACCGGGAAAACACAAAAATAACGAGGCGCGTTTTGACTATCGTTAGCTTTATTCTTTCGGGAATCGGAACGGTCCGACCCCCTCGGTACGATACACTCCGCTTGGGCTCTCGCGAATTCGAGATTGCCCGCTACGCCGGTAACTTTAACGAGACTTTCTAGGCTCACGACACCGAAACGATAATGCAGGTGGAAGGTCTTACACAATCGGGAACCTCCCGGCGACGTGGTCCTCCTCTCCGATTTTCCTCTCTCGCTCGCTCTGGCACACGCGGCCACCGATGTCTCCTCCGCTTGCTGACGCCACCAACTCCACCCACTAAATCCCTCAACTGTATCTTCACTTTTTCGATAGCCGATAGTTTCCGGTACTAAATCGAAGCAGATCTGCGATATACGAGAGCGACAACAGGAGACTCTTCTTTTTATCTCCTTCTCTCCGGACAGACTTCCTTGTCCTTCGGTGTTGTCTCGTGCTACCCGCCTCTCCCCGTTCCTCGGTAAAATCTCCCGATACGGGAATCCTTCCGCGGATCTTTGTTTTTCGATCCGCGGGACGGGTGCTCGGTCTCACTCTCTTGCTCACTCTCTCTCTCTCCTGCTCACACTCGCCCGATCTCATTGTTCAGGCTGGCTTTGTTTAGCCGGCGTTCACGCGCCAAGCACGGGAACGCCGACCGTTCGGCACGATATCCTTGCAGGCCTGTGGACAACGGAAGCGACAGCGAGAACTTTTCACGACGATACGAAACCGATACTAGCATTATTAAAGGAGTGCATTCACCTGGCGGTCTTGCCGAGGGGGTGTCATCCTCTTCCTTCCTCCACCGATCCCTCCTCTCCTGATGTGCGGCGCAGGAGGTCCAGGGGTACAGAGCTCGGGGACGCGGGACCGTTCCACCTGCGCGCTCCGACTACTAACGCTAATTATTACGGGGGAGAGCGCAAGGCGACACCCCCCCCCCCGAGAGTCTCGCCTAAGGGCCGAAAGGTCGGCCTGTGACGGGCGCCTTTCCGGCTGCCACGTCACAACTCCCCCCTCCCCGACGAAGACCTGGAAGGTCTTGTGCCCGCCGTCCACGCCGCTGACCATCCACCTGCTTCTCACTCGGTCTCTCTCGCGAGTCTCGATACGGCACGCGATGGCGAGCCCCCGACGGGGCTCCTCCCGTCTTCCGGGGGGGGGTTCGCACGCACAAAAAAAAAACCAAAAAAAAAGAAAGGGAAGGGAAAAAAAAAAGGACGGAAGGGGGCAGGAAAGAGAAATGGCGTGACGGCTCTTACTATCTTTTTTTTTTTTTATTTCATCGTAGTTCACACAAAAAAAAAAAAATTTTCCCAGCCCCAAAAAAAAAGAAAAGAGAAAAAAAAAACCCGACACCAAAAAAAGATTTCCGATACACTATCTCCTCTTTTCGGGAGCGGTACGCGGGAGTGGCCTTCTCCGGCCGAGCGGGCCTCTAACCGCTTCTTCGCCACTCCTCCCGGCAACGCGGGCAGTCCCGCAGGGTCGCTCCCCGTTCTCCGCACCGGTAACAAAATTCCTCCCCGCGGCTATCAGGGCACGCGGAATATCGGTGCCCGGGGCTGCCACAATTCCAGCAGCCCCCAGCGCGGCCTCGAGACCGCGGCCTCCGCGCCCCGGGCGTCCCCCCTCGCGATCCGCCGGCCCCCGAGGTGAATCCAGCCGCGGGTCGGGGTCCAGGCTCTTCGCGGACCGGCGAGCGGCTCCCCCTCATCTCTCGCCCGGCCTCCTCTCTCGCTTGCACCAATAAATCATCCCAGAGGTCCCACCACCCCTCCGTCTGCGTCTGCACATATTGCACGACGCGGGGTGGAGGAACCGTCTGGGTAGCGGCGTCCACCATCAAAGGGATCTCCCGGACGACGGCCCCTCGTGCGGTGGTCGTCTCACCCCGGTGGGTCTCCCACACGTCCCCCGCTCCGGCCCAAAATCCGGGATGCTCCCGGGCTATGGTCCGGAAGACATCGCGATAGCGACGACGGAAGGCATCCCACTTCCTCTCCGTCTCGGACATGCCGCCCTCCTCTTAGCGCGGTACGGTACGGTAACCTAGGAGGCAATCGGTTCTACGTAAGGTTTTAGTTCCTTGACGTGTACTTTCCCGATAGGGCTCCCGTCCAGTCGCGCGAGCTCACACACCACCGCGGACCGTACTCTAGAAATCTGAAATGGGCCGTCAAACTTCGGCGCTAATTTTGCGGCCGTGTGCTGAGCCGCGGACGACAGCACGTGCTGTCGCTTCCACACCAAATCGCCCCTCCTGTACGCGACGGGACGCCTACGTAAATTATAACGCCTCGATTGGCGCTGATACGCGGACTCTAGATTTTCCGCAACCCAGGAATGTACTGCCTGCAACCGACGCATGCGGGCCGACCACTCGGCCGGATCCCGCGACGATATTTCGATATGTTTTTCCCCCCGACGCCTCGCGGAACTCAGCGGGTCCAATTCGCGTCCGAGGTTGAGGAACGCAGGAGAAGTCCCGATCGACGAGTGATGCGCGGAATTATACGCGAAACGAAAATCGGTAAGGTGCGCATCCCACTCGCGGTGGTCGTCTCCGAGGAAGGCCACGATCATTGTTTTTAAAATTCGGTTCACCCGCTCGACCGGATTGGCCTGCGGGTGATACGGCGGTACGGTACTGTGATGTATGCCGTTTTCTTTTGCGAATTGCTCGATATCCTTATTCACGAACTCGGTACCGTTGTCTGTCAACAAGACCTTCGGTGTTCCCCAGCGCGATATTACGAGATCGTCGAGAGCGGCCCGAATGAGCTTTCCGTTCGCGCTACGCAAGGGCCGGCACTCCATCCATTTGGAAAATAAATCCTGGATCACTAAAAGATAGGAGTAACCGGCCCGGCTGCGCGGCAACGGGCCCATTATGTCGGCCGCGACCACTGTCCAGGGCTTCTCGACGACCCTCCGACCCATCAGGCCGGCAGGGGCCTGCTGGTCCACCTTGGTCCGCTGACAGACCTCGCATCGTCTAACGAAATTTGCGGTATCCCGAAACATATTGGGCCAATAATAGGCGACGGCAAGACGATGATAAGTCTTCTCGACGCCCAAATGGCCCGCCTGAGGATGATCGTGGGATTCCCCGAGCGCCTCGCCCCGCGATTCGCCCGGCAACACCAACTTCCAACGATCGAGGTCCTCCACCAAATCGGAAATTATTTTCGCGGGCCGCAAGAAATATAATTTTTCCTCAATGATTCGCCAAGTCGGGAAACGCTTCGGGTCCTTCGAGACCTCACGATAACGCTTGCGGTACCATTTGTCGGAGGTCTCCGTTACCTCCGACTCGACATTCGCTTCGAGATCGCTTCCGCCTCCCATTGCCGTGGCCGTCATGGGGGTCTCGGAATCCCCCTCATACATGCGCGATAGCGCGTCGGGAACATGATGCAACGCTCCCTTACGATGTATGATTTCGTAATCATACTCTAGTAGCTCTAACGCCCAGCGTGCAAGCCGACCCGTGGGATTGCTCAAATTGTGTAGCCACCTTAAGCTGCTGTGATCGGTAATCACGGTAAAACGGTAGCCCTCCAAATAAGGTCTGAATTTCTTTATCGCCCAAACGACCGCTAAACACTCGAGCTCCGTGGTGCTGTATTTTCTTTCCGCGTCCGCGAGCACGCGGCTCGCGTACGCGATGACGCGCTCGACCCCGTCGATCGTCTGCGTCAACACGGCCCCCACGCCCACCGAACTCGCATCGGTCTGTACGATAAATGGTACTTCGAAATTTGGGCACGAAAGAATCGGAGCAGTGGTCAAATCAGATCGTATCCTCTCAAAAGCGGTAGCTTGCTCGGTAGTCCACTCCCATCGCCTGCCCTTCCTGAGCAGTCGCGTGAGCGGTTCGCTAATAGACGCGAATTTCGGTAAGAAGCGACGATACCACGACGCCATCCCTAAAAAGCGGCGCAGTTGCTTTAAATTGGTCGGCGTCGGGTATTCGAGAAGCGGCTTGACTTTCTCGTCGTCGACCTTTAAACCGTCCCGGTGCACTAAAAACCCGAGATATCTCACTTCCGAGCGGCAAAATTCACATTTTTCTAAATTCACGGTAAGTCCGGCCGAGCTGATCTTTTCGAGAACGCGCGATAACCATTCGAGATGCTCTTCGAATGTTTCGGTAACTACGACAATATCATCCAAATACGCGAATGCATGGGGCTCCATTTCTGGCCCGATTAATTTATCGAGAAGCCGTTGAAACGTGGCCGGAGCCCCCGATAATCCGTACGGCATTCGCGTAAAGTGATAGTGGCCTTTGCCCGGTACGGAAAAAGCGGTAATCTCTCGACTTTCTGTTGCCAGCGGTATCTGAAAGTAGGCCTGGCTCAGGTCTATCGTCGAGATGTATCGCGCGGACCGTAACTTGTCGAGAATTCCCGTCATGTTTGGCAACGGATATGCGTCCTTCTTCGAGACGTTATTTACTTTCCGAAAGTCGATACAGAAGCGATATTTGCCACTCGGTTTCTTCACCATAACTACCGGATTTGACCACTCACTACCGGAGGGCTCGATAATTCCGGCCTTGAGCATAACGTCTACTTCCCCACGGATCGCCTCTTGCACTTTAGGCGACACTAAGTAACATCGCTGCCGAATCGGTAAATGCGTCCCAACGTCGATTCGATGTTCCGTCAGCGACGTGACGCCGGGATTTTCGGCAGCGATCGGTACGGTAGAATCGATAAATTTCGTGAGCCTCACTTCCTGCTCTCGCGACAATTCCGAGACCCCGCAGCAAAAGCTCTGTTGTCCGCGCTCGTTGCAGAAAGGATAGCGGCTCAGTGCGTCATCCGCGAAGCTCCATTCGCCCCGGGCGAAATCGAGAACTAAACGAAATCTCGCCAGAAAATCCATCCCCAGGATGGCCGGTACTGCGAGATTCGGTAAAAACCCGATCGTGAGCGTTTCTTGGCGTCCCTGCAATTCGAGAATAACGTCCGCTGACCCGTCCAGCGTGGTCAGCGTCCCGTCCGCCAGACGGATCCGGGAAGATACGGTACTCGGGAACGATAGCCCCTGCCCGCGGATTGCATCGATACCCTCTACACCAAAAAGGGTTCGATCCGAACCGGTATCGACCAACCCGAGCAGGGGAAACTCACCAATTAATATCTCAAGGAATTGCAGGGACGCTCTCTCACGCCCTTCGAACGCACCATAAGAGCTCGCCACCCCCTGCCTTTTCTCGCGGGTCTCGGAAGCGGGAGGAGACGCAGGGACCTCTCTAGCGTCTCCCTGCCCCGTTTCCCGCGCACGAGGGACACGTCCTCACTGTATGCTGCCCCCTTCCGCAGCGATAGCAGTGGACTCGCGGGGGCGCGCGACATTCGCGCGCCAAATGACCGGCCGAGTCGCAGTTCCAACATTTGTCGGAACCGCTCCTTGCTGCCGGTCCGGGGGCAGGTTCCCCGGCAGTTTCCTGCCGAGTACTTCTCCTCGCCCCCGCCCCCGCGCCCCCGGCTCGAGGGGTCGCCCAGCGATCCTCTCTCACCGGAGCCGGCGGGGTCGCCCCCGCCGGTTGACGCGTCACCTCCGCGGCGCGCGGACGCTCCCTCTCACGAATTTCCTCTCGCTCCCGCGGCTCGATAATTCGATAAATGCTCGGCCGTCATCGCGGGAGACGGCCGAGACGAGCGCGGTGGCGGCCGGTAGGCGAGATCCGGACACGCGGGATCTCTCGGGAGGCGGAGGGGCACGATACTGACTCGCGGCAGCGTAACTACGCTCGACGCGCGTCGCGAGCCTCTCTAACGCGTCTATCGACACGACATCATCTCGGTGCACCGAGATTTGTAGGCGCGGGAGCATATTTCTATGCGCGTAATTTAACAGCTCGACCTCACCCCACGGTGGGTCGAGCCGCCCGAACAGCCCGCGCATGCACGTCAAATAATCCGCGACCGGTTCCTGTTCCCCCTGAGTGCGCCGCAAAATTTGATCGCGCAACGCGAATTGGAAGTCGGGGTCGCCGAACCGTGAGCGCATCGCGACTCGAACTCACGCCACGAGAACA
>NW_020229887.1:0-190753 GCF_003227715.2 Harpegnathos saltator
TATTCGCTAGAGAGAGAGAAAGAGGAATGAAAAAAAGAGACGTTGAGAGGATTTTGGAGTGAGAGAGAAAATGAGAGGAGAATAGTGAGAGATGAAAATGAGAGAGAATATGAGAGATTGGGAGAGGAAATGAAAGAGAAGATGAGAGAGAGAGAGAGAGAGGAGGAGAGAGATGAGAGGAGAAGAGAGAGAGAGGAGAGGGAGAAGAGAAGCGGAGAAAGAGGGAGAGAGAGAGAGAGAGAGAAGGGAGAGTGGGAGATGGGGAGCAGTGGAGAGAGAGAGAGAGAGAGAGCAGAATAGAGAAGAGAGAGGAGAGAAGGGAGAGAGAGGACGACGAGAACGATGAGAGAGATGAGAGAGAGGAGAGACGAGGAGAGAGAGAGGAGAGAGAGAGGAGAGATTGAGAGAGAGGAGAGAGAGAGAGGGAGTAGAGGAGTCGAGATGACGAGAGGGAGAGAGAGAGAGGAGGAGGGAGAGAGAGGAGAGAGAGAGAAGAGAGAGAGAGAGAAGGAGAGAGAGAGAGTGGGAGAGAGAGAGGAGAGAGAGTTGGGGGAAGAAGAGAGAGAGAGAGAGAGAGACGAGAGTGAGAGAGAGGAGAGAGAGCAGTGGGAGAGAGAGGGAGAGAGAGAGAGGAGAGAGAGAGAGAGAGTGGAGGAGAGAGAGAGGAGAGAGATGGGGGAGAGAGAGAGAGAGGGAGAGAGAGAGTGAGAGAGAGTGGGAGAAGAGAGAGAGTGAGGAGGAGAGAGAGAGAGAGAGAGAGAGAGAGAGAGGAGAGAGAGAGAGAGGAGAGAGGAGGAGAGAGGAGAGGAGGGGGAGAGGAGAGAGAGAGAAGAGAGTGGGAGAGAGAGGAGAGAGAGAGGGGAGAGAGAGAGTAGAGGAGAGAGAGAGAGAGAGGGAGAGAGGAAAGAGGAGAGAAGAGGAGAGAGGGAGAGAGGGGGAGAGAGAGAGAGAGAGAGAGAGGAGAGAGAGAGAGAGAGAGGAGAGAGAGAGAGAGAGAGAGAGAGAGGGAGGGAGAGTTGGGAGAGGAGAGAGATGGAGAGTAGAGAGAGAGTGGGAGAGAGAGAGAGTGGGAGAGAGAGAGAGTGGGAGAGAGAGGAGAGTGGGAGAGAGAAGGAGAGTGGGAGAGAGAGAGTGTGGGAGAGAGAGAGAGTGGAGAAGAGAGAGAGATGGGAGAGAGAGAGAGTGGGAGAGAGAGAGAGAGTGGGAGAGAAGAGAGAGAGTGGAGAGAGAGGGAGAGTGGGGAGAGAGAGAGAGTGGCGAGAGAGGAGAGTGGGTGAGAGAGGGAGAGTGGGAGGAGAGAGAGAGAGTAGGGAGAGAGAGAGAGAGTGGGCGGAGAGAGAGGGAGAGTGGGAGAGAGAGGGAGAGTGGGAGAGAGGAGAGAGAGAGAGAGAGAGTGGGGGGAGGAGAGTGGGAGAGAGAGAGAGAGAGAGTGGGAGAGAGAGAGAGAGAGAGAGTGGGAGAGAGAGAGAGAGAGTGGGAGAGAGAGAGAGTGGGAGAGAGAGAGGGAGAGAGTGGGAGAGAGAGAGAGAGAGAGAGTGAGAGAGTGGGAGAGAGAGAGAGAGAGAGAGAGTGGGAGAGAGAGAGAGAGAGAGAGAGAGAGAGAGAGAGAGAGAGAGTGGGAGAGGGAGAGAGAGAGAGTGGGAGAGAGAGAGAGAGAGTGGGAGAGTTGGAGAGTGGGCGAGTGAGAGAGCGTAAGAGGATTTGGGAGTGAGAGAAAGTGTGAGAGTGAGAGAGAAAATGAGAGAGAATGAGAGAAAATGAGAAAGAATGAGAGAGAATGGGGGAGATTGGGAGAGCATGGGAAAGAATGGAAGAGAATGGGAGATAATGAAAGAGAATAAGAGAGAATGGGAGAGAATGAAAAAGAATAAGAGAGAATGAAAGAGAATGAATGAGAGAGAATGAGAGAAAATGAGAGAGGGTGAGAGAGAGAATGAGAGAAAATGAGAGAGGATGAGAGAGAAAAAGCGAGAGAGACAGAGAGTGAGAGCGTGAGAGAGTTTAGGAGTGAGAAAGTGTGAGAGTGAGTGTAAGAGTGAGAGTGAGGGAGTGATGGGATGAGAAAGTGAGACAGTGTAAGAGTGTGAGAGTGAGAGAGTGAATTTTTGAAAATAACACGGTGAGAATATTGTCATGCGCCATGGTATGTAATGACGCTCGTCATTTGATTGTTGGTCAGCTGGGGCGATCTGATCAGCTGTGCTACCGAAAAATCGATGTCACAATTAACATCATTAAAAGGATTGCATTTAATTAATTACGATCCTGCACGTGTAAAAGCTAATGAAGAAGCTATTATTGAATATAACAGGTTAAAACAAATATATAAGCCCGAGGCTGAAATGATTTCTGTTTCAAAACAAAAAATTCGTAAAGTAAATGATAGTCCATGGACGTTATCAAAAATAATTGCTTCCGTACAAAAACCTCATGTAAATGTTCGTAAAAATACCGCTCGGGTTATACGAGGTTTCCAAAATACAGATAAAGTTTCATCCTACGCAAATTCAGTATTGCAATATCTTTTGCATTTCAGCGTTCTGTAGAGAACAAATATTTAATTGTGATAAAATTAATGTTTTAACTGTATTACTATATCAATATGAAAATAGAATGTATGACTTAAATACGTATGGAATACGACAATATATAAGACAGAACTTTTCGAATACTGTAAAATATGATGCATCGGAATTTCTTCAAGCTCTATATGACAAATGTGAATATTTAAAGAGTTTACTCAAACATCAAGTAACTTCCACTATAAGATGCAAAAGTTGTGATTATACAAATATAGTTACATCGAATAATATTTTTATATCAATTCCTATCATTAATTTACAGAAAAAGAGTTATGATCTTAACGATTTATTAAAGATTACTTTCCCGCACTGGTGTGACTCGTACAAGGAATCGTATAAAAATTGTACAGGAAATGACATGTTATTTAAAAGTGAAGTAACATTGACAAGACAAATACTTATCATTCATTTCCCATTATTTTCACCAGAAGTTGGTAAAGTTATGAAAATAAACAAATTTACTTTGCGTGCTGTCCCAACAACTAAAGTATCAGTAGCAAGACAGTTGTATAAAGTAATAAATGCCATATTTCATCATGGATGGTGCATTGCAAGCGGTCATTACATAAGTATATGTAGAGAAGGTAAATCTGATTGGATTGAAGCTGATGATACGCAAATAAGTAAAAAACACTGGCCCAGAGGCGCTACAAATGTTTGTATTCTTCTCATGGCAAAAATTTAACACGTTTATTAATAGTATCCAATATTTAAAAAAAATATCTTTTAAAAGTTATTATTAACATAACATAAGTTTTATAATATATGTACATAAACTTTTAAAAGTAAAAATTATATCGTTATAAAAATTATACAAGCGCAATACATATTGTGTTATTTTTAGAAATTTTAAACTCAAATTATTTTTTTAAGGCATATATGTGTACGTAACATAAGTTTTTACAAGTAAAACTTATAACTATAATAAAACTCTACAACACTATTCTACTATACGAAAAAAGTGATATATTAGAACAGTAGCGCCAATTGAGAAACCTAACATATATATATGTATATATGTATGATTATTGTATACTTCATATTTTTAGAAATCTCAAATTCAAATTATTTCCTTTTGTAAGATATATATTATGTACATAACATATATACAATTTTTACAAGTAAAATTTATATAAAACTTACCTTTTTAAACAAAAAGGTAAAAAAAGGCGCCAAGTACAAGCGCAACACGTATTGTGTTATTTTTAGAAATTTTAAACTCAAATTATTTTTTTAAGGCATATATGTGTACATAACATAAGTTTTTACAAGTAAAACTTATAACTATAATAAAACTCTACAACACTATTCTACTGTACGAAAGAAGTGATATATTAGAACAGTAGCGCCAATTGAGAAACCTAACATATATATGATTATTGTATACTTAATATTTTTAGAATTCCTTGTTAAGATATATATTATGTACATAACATAAGTTTTTACAAATAAAACTTATCAAATTATTTTTTTTTCAAGATATATGTGTACATAAGCTTTTAAAAGTAAAAATTATATAGTATTATAAAAATTTAACACGTTTATTAATAGTGTTCAATATTTAAAAAAATATCTTTTTAAAGGATATTGTTATTCACGAAAAACTTTGCTACAAAAAATGTTCATGGCATAAATTTTTACAAGTTAAATTTATTATTATTTATTAGAACACTGAGTTGTATGGATATTTTACTTGTTATTATAACAAATTAATTATTATAACAATGCAATAAAAAATATTTAATACAAATAATCTTTGCGCGGCTGCACCAAAAACTATATCGAACTAAAACTTGTTTAATACATACATGACAGCATTTTTATTATAATAAAATGTACTTATAAATTCTCTCTATACATATACGGTGTAATGTTTTATTATTTAAGTTTATATAGTATTATATTAAATTATAAACCTTCACTATAGAATACAGGGTGCACGATTTATCTGAAGACATTGAAATATCTCGAGAACTATGCATTGGATAAAAAAAAGTGGTTAATGAAAGTTGTTAGTCTCGAAGGGGGACATCCAATGATACCAAACTCGACCTCCCACCCCACCTCCTGGGGGTGGGGGTTGGGGGCAACTTTGAAATCTTAAATGGAAACCCCCATTTTTTATTGCAGATGCGGATTCTACGCCACAAAATACGTAAATTTTGTCTGAAACTTTTTTTATGATTCGGGATAGATGGCGCTGTAATCGCAAAAAATTATATTTTCCGCAATTCTCCAGAAATGATCATTGGATTGAGAAATAAAAAATACTTGTTCAAAATTTTTAAAGAACATAATAAAAGTTATTCCCCTCCCATCCTCTCGGGGTAGGGTGGATGGTAACGTTCAAATCTCAAATGGGAACCCGAATCGAAGAGGGAACTGCTCGACGCGCCACTGTGGGTGTATGACGAACTACGGCTTATTATAAAAGGCAGTGCAATGCTATCTATCACGAATGAAAAAAATTGTTTCAATAAAAATTTCACGTACAATCTAATTCTGCAATGAAAAATGTGGGTCCCCATTTGAGATTTGAACGTTATCACCCACCCTACCCCGAGAGGATGGGTGGGAATAACTTTTATTATGTTCTTTAAAAATATTGAACAGGTATTTTTTATTTCTCAATCCAATGATCATTTCTGGAGAATTACGGAAAATATAATTTTTTGCGATTACAGCGCCATCTATCACGAATTAAAAAAAAAGTTTCGGACAAAATTTACGTATTTTGTGGCGTAGAATCCGTATCTGCCATAAAAAATGGGGGTTTCCATTTAAGATTTCAAAGTTGCCCCCAACCCCCACCCCCAGGAGGTGGGGTGGGAGGTCGAGTTTGGTATCATTGGATGTCCCCCTTCGAGACTAACAACTTTCATTAACCACTTTTTTTTATCCAATGCATTGTTCTCGAGATATTTCAATATCTTCAGATAAATCGTGCACCCTGTATAGATATCGAATGTGTATATTCTACATAATTTGATATTTTTTTATTCAAAGATGTTATTCTTATTATAATTGACGAAATGTCAATGATATCTAATTTGACTTGTACATACATCTTTGATATAGTTTTTGGTGCAGCCGCGCCAAGATTATTTGTATTAAATATTTTTTATTGCATTGTTATAATAATTAATTTGTTATAATAACAAGTAAAATAACCATATAACTGTTCTAATAAATAATGATAAATTTTACTTGTAAAAATTTATGCCATGGACATTTTTTGTAGCTAGGTTTTTCGTGAATAACAATATCCTTTAAAAAGATATTTTTTTAAATATTGAACACTATTAATAAACGTGTTAAATTTTTATAATACTATATAATTTTTACTTTTAAAAGCTTATGTACATATATATCTTGAAAGAAAAATAATTTGATAAGCTTTATTTGTAAAAACTTATGTTATGTACATAATATATATCTTAAAAAAGGAATTCTTAAAATATTAAGTATACAATAATTATATATATATGTTAGGTTTCTCAATTGGCGCTACTGTTCTAATATATCACTTCTTTTGTAGAATAGTGTTGTAGAGTTTTATTATAGTTATAAGTTTTACTTGTAAAAACTTATGTTATGTACACATATATGCCTTAAAAAAATAATTTGAGTTTAAAATTTCTAAAAATAACACAATACGTGTTGCGCTTGTACTTGGCGCCTTTTTTTACCTTTTTGTTTAAAAAGGTAAGTTTTATATAAATTTTATTTGTAAAAATTGTATATATATTATGTACATAATATATATCTTACAAAAGGAAATAATTTGAATTTGAGATTTCTAAAAATATGAAATATACAATAATCATATACAGGGTGTCCCATTTTAATCCGGCCGGCTGAATAAAATTCGAGGATGAATTTTCCAGAAAAAAATGTCAGACAAATGTTGCTCAGTTCTAAGGGGGACATTCGATGCCATCAACAATTTTGACCTCGGGTGAAAGGTTCAAGGTCATTCAAGGTCAACTTGTTTTTCTTAATTGGGAACCCCTATTTTTCACATCGGCAATCGATTCTATGTAAAAAAAATGAAACTTTTGTCTGAAACATTTTTTTTTATAACGCAAACTAATTTCACTTATTCAGCCTCCAAAATTGAAATTTTCAAACTTTCAGAATTTTTTACTCGAGAATGGTGGGGTTTGGGGAGAAATTGCAGAAGACAAAAGGTTCTTGAAATGCTGCAAGGAATTCACTCGAATTTTCGCATAGTTGATCGTTCACTTTTTTCGAGGTACCTCCTGACAGGTAGAACATTGGCGGAAAAAAGTGCACGATCAACTATGCGAAAATTCGAGTGAATTCCTTGCAGCATTCCAAGAACTTTTTGTCTTCTGCAATTTCCTCCCAAACCCCACCATTCTCAAGTAAAAAATTCAGAAAATTTGAAAATTTCAATTTTGGAGGCTGAATAAGTGAAATTAGTTTGCGTTATAAAAAAATGTTTCAGACAAAAGTTTCATTTTTTTTTACGTAGAATCGATTGCCGATGTGAAAAATAGGGGTTCCCATTTAAGAAAAAAAGTTGACCTTGAATGACCTTGACCCTTCACCCGAGGTCAAAATTGTTGATGACATCGAATGTCCCCCTTAGAACTGAGCAACATTTGTCTGACATTTTTTTCTGGAAAATATCCTCGAATTTTATTCAGCCGGGCGGATTAAAATGGGACACCCTGTATATATATGTTAGATTTCTCAATTGGCGCTACTGTTCTAATATATCACTTCTTTTGTACAGTAGAATAATGTAGAGTTTTATTATAGGTATAAGTTTTACTTGTAAAAACTTATGTTACGTATCGCAAGATACGATAATCATCTTTTGTTTATGATCGTCGTCTATGGCAATGATCCGATGGACACATCTTCAGTCGCATGAAATTGATACGCATCATACTCCTCTGCGATAAAAACTGAAATTCCAGAGGAGTACACTGATATAATTATTGCTTATAGGCTAGTGGGCGAAAATACGTGTGTCGCATCTAAGCGGAACGATTTCCCGGATGAGTAAGACATCCATCGAGAAAAGTGATTTTACGTGCGGTGTAAAAGTTACGTGAGACTGGATGTTTAGTGCATAACTATAGAGCACAGCTGGTGCGTTAGTGCATCTTGCCGTTAAAGACAAAGAAAGGATCTTGTATATTGATCTTCCTCATACAATCAGCTGATTGTCTTTGCTACGAGTATTCAGAAATAAGTCGTTTGTCTTGTTTATTGTCTTTATACTTCTGTCGAGTCCGACCTATCGTTTCCTGTGCGCTCATTGACCCAGACGTTTTAATTAATAACTCAATAACTATTACCATTCTTGGACCACTATTTATATAACATTATTGTTCAGTTTTACTTGTTTTACCTGTACAAATTGGTTGGTCCAAAATTTCTCAGACATCCTGTATATTATATTATTAATAATTAATAATATATCATATACATTATTACATTATATTACATTATTACATATATATTACATTATATTACATTATTACATATATTATATATTATTATTTTTCTGTCATTAGTATATTTAATTGTTAACGTATTATATCGAGGTATATGTTAAATTTCGAACGTAGTGCATTCAGAACCGGACATTCTCTTTTTATGCTTGCCGTGATAGTGAACATGTTTTCTCGAGCCCGATTCCGAGTACGATAATCGGCTACAGTAAATAGCGGTTCGGATAGCGAAGAGAAGAAAAGTCTTATTAAGTTTTACTCCGTTCCAACTTGGACGAGAAAGGTATATCTCACAGAATTGCAGTGGAGAGAATTTCCTGATGGTCACGCAAGGCCGTTCACCGAAATATCATTAAGTCGCATAACGAATGAAAAATTGTACTCGCACCCGATGGAAATAACATGTCGACCGATCACATCGGTTAATTATCCGCTAACGAAGTTTCACTCCGCGAGTCCGTAAGAGGCAAGGAGTAGTCGAACGTATGTGAAGCTAGCATCTCAAATGTTAGAATCTCACAAAAACACGGTATATTATTTGGCATCCAGCATAGTTCCATAGTTCCTGATAGGTTTTAACAATAGTTCCGATGAATTTACCATAAAAATCTTAATTTAAAAAATGAGATGCTAACTTCCAATATACCTGATAGCATTTCATCGTATTTCGAATATATGATCAAGGAGAAGTAAGATTCGACAGAGTTTTATAGTCTAAACATATTCTGTCAGTAGGTCTGATGTCCTAAAGTCCACATCTGTAAAGTTAGCCTACCATTTTGAAAATTTGAAAAAAATTAGAATAGTTCTGATTGCCCCCCAAAGAGTTCTAGAATTCTCTATCAATAAAAAAAAGTTCTGTTGATTAAAGTGGTCGAAACACGAAATAAAGTTATGGCGGGGGGGGGGGGCCAACTTTACGATTGTGGTACTTTGATGGACTAGAACTCTTCCATTTCTGCTCGAATCGATTCAAGTCATGAGGAAAACCGATAAAACTCTTCGGGATGCTACCAGAACTCTGAAGAAATTGACTGATTTTCGAGAAAATTTTTCTCTTAGTAAATTCGGCATCTGCGATACTTTGATGAGCTAGAACTCTTTCATTTCTGCTCGAATCAATTCAAGTTATAAGGAAAACCGATAGAACTCTTCGGGATGCTACCAGAATTTTGAAGAAATTGACCGATTTTCGAAAAAAATATTTCTCTTAGAAAATTCGGCATCTGCGATACTTTGATGAGCTAGAACTCTTTCATTCCTGCTCGAATCGATTCAAGTCATAAGGAAAACCGATAGAACTCTTCGGGGAGCTATCAGAACTCTGAAGAAATTGACCGATTTTTAAAAAATTTACTCCTAATTGGTCTTATTGTGTCTAATTAAGAGAAAAATTTTTTTCGACAATAGGTCAATTTCTTCAGAATTCTGGTAGCATCCCGAAGAGGTCTATCGGTTTTCTTCATGACTTGAATCGATTCGAGCAGGAATGAAAGAGTTCTAGCTCTTCAAAGTATCATCGATGCCGAATTTTTTTCTAAGTCCAACTAGGAGAAAAATTTTTTTCGAAAATCGGTCAATTTCTTCAGAGTTCTAATAACATCCCGAAGAGTTTTATCGGTTTTCCTTATGACTTGAATCGATTCGTGCAGAAATGGAAGAGTTCTAGCTGATCAAAGTATCGTAGATGCCGAATTTTCTAAGAGAAAAATTTTCGAAAATCGGTCAATTTCTTCAGAGTTCTGGTAGCATCCCGAAGAGTTCTATCGGTTTTCCCTATGACTTAAATCGATTCGAGCAGAAATGAAAGAGTTCTAGCTCATCAAAGTATTGTCGATGCCGAATTTTCTAAATCCAACTAGGAGAAAAATTTTTTTCGAAAATCGGACAATTCAGAATTCTGATAGCATCCCGAAGAGTTCTATCGGTATTCTTTATGACTTGAATCGATTTGAGCAGAAATGAAAGAGTTCTAGTCCATCAAAGTACCACAATCGTAAAGTTGCTCCGCCCCATAACTTTATTTCGTGTTTCGACCACTTTAATCAACGGAACTTTTTTTTTATTGATAGAGAACTCTAGAACTCTTTGGGAGGCAATCAGAACTATGCTAGTTTTTTTCAAATTTTCAAAATGGTAGGCTAACTTCACAGATGTGGACTTTAGGACATCAGAACTATTGACAGAATGTGATTAGACTATAAAACTCTGTGGAATCTTACTTCTCCTTGATCATACAGGGTGAAGAAAAACCCCGGGACCCCTGAAAATTTCGAAAACTATACACTTTATAAAAAAATGTTTCAGACAAAAGTTATAGAGTTGAAAAAGATCTATTTACTGATCTTAACAATTTGACCTTGGGTGGCATCATCAAGGACAAAGTCGGATTTTTTTAATGGAACCCCTAATTTTTTATTGCATATTCTTATAGCCCTTCTTCAGACCTTCCCAAAACACTATGGTTTTATTCAATTTGAATAAGCTGTTCCGATGTTATCGAGTTTTTTGAAATAAGATATCTAGCCAACTAAGGCAAGATCGGAGGATGATCCAGCCAACTAAGGCATGATCGGAGAATGGTCCAGCCAATTAAGGCAAGATCGTACGATGATCCGGCCAACTAAGGCAAGATCGTAGGATGATCCGGCCAACTAAGGCAAGATCGGAGGATGATCCAGCCAATTAAGGCAAGATCGGAGGATGATCCGGCCAACTAAGGCAAGATCGTACGATGATCCGGCCAACTAAGGCAAGATCGTAAGATGATCCGGCCAACTAAGGCAAGATCAGAGGATGATCCAGCCAACTAAGGCAAGATCGGAGGATGATCCGGCCAACTAAGGCAAGATCGGAGGATGATCCAGCCAACTAAGGCAAGATCGTATGATGATCCGGCCAACTAAGGCAAGATCGTAGGATGATCCGGCCAACTAAGGCAAGATCGGAGGATGATCCAGCCAACCAAGGCAAGATCGGAGGATAATCCGGCCAACTAAGGCAAGATCGGAGGATGATCCAGCCAACTAAGGCAAGATTGGAGGATGATCTAGCCAATGCGTTCTCGTTCTGAAAGACTTGCCATATTGACAAGCAGAAGTGGTAAGATTTAGTCTAATCGACTAAATTAATATTTGGATCAATTCAAAGTTATTCTAAAGACAGTGCTGAAGAATAATAATGAGCACGGAATGAAGTGCAATTAAGTCAGCTTACAACTAGCTTCAAACTGTTTCTTAATAATTTTCAAAAAAATAGAAGAATTTCAGTCGAGTTTGCGATTCACTAAATTGTAATGAGTTTTAAATGAGTAAATGGAAGAAATAAACATCGAACAGCAGAATAGTTCAAATAAATAAATAACTGAAATAAATCAATCAACGAAATTAAGACAAGCCAATAGGAGCCAACGCCTGGAAGTTAGTCGCGTAATTATTTTTACGAGTTGGCTGGATCATCCTCCGATCTTGTCTTAGTTGGCTCGATTACTCCGACGTTGCCTTAGTTGGCCGGATCATCCTCCGATCTTGCCTTAGTTGGCTAGATATCTTACTTTAAAAACTCGATAACTTCGGAACAGCTTATTCAAATTGGATAAAACCATAGTGTTTTGAAAAGGTCTGAAGAAGGGCTATAAGAATATGCAATAAAAAATTGGGGGTTCCATTTAAAAAATTCGAGGTGACTTTGTCCTGACCTTGATGACGCCACCCAAGGTCAAATTGTTAAAATCGGTAAATAGATCTTTTTCAACGCTACAACTTTTGTCTGAAACATTTTATTATAAAGTGTATATTTTTCGAAATTTTCAGGGGTCCCGGTTTTTTCTTCACCCTGTATATTCAAAATATGATGAGATGCTATCAGGTGTATCGGAAGTTAGCATCTCATTTTTTTAACTTAAGATTTTTATGGCAAATTCATCGGAAATATTGTTAAAACCTATCAGGAACTGTGGAACTATGCTGGATGCCAAATAATATACCATGTTTTTGTAAGATTTTAACATTTGAGATGCTAGCTTCACACACGTGTCGAACGCGTGTAATTGCACCGATGTTGCACTGAACTTTCAATTAAGCTTTATTGTAGCAAGCGTGATCAAAGTATACATTTATAATCAATATGCGAGCACGCATTTAAACGCGTTGCTGATAACTGTAAGCTATCTTTTATTCAATAATGATATGCCACAGACATAAGAATACCTTTCGGTGCATAAAGTGCAATTTTGGATAAGAAAGGTGAATATCGAAGGAGAAAGGGGAGTTCAGTGATTCGGCCATATTTTTAAGCCAAACTTTCAGCGTTACATTCAAGATAACATTAAGAAACTTTTGTACTTTTCCTCTCATCTTCGAGATGTAGTAATCATTAAAATTACGTCATTGGATCGAAGGATAAATCCATTGCTCACTATCACAAATAAAAATACGTCTTGCGATTTAATGACATAATTTTAGCGTTTATCGTATCTAAAAAACAGTATCACTAAAATTCTATATTAAGTGAAGAATACTATATTTAAGTGTAAATTATTTACATATGACGTTGCTACATTTGCTATTAGTAATAATCTATGAACCACAATTAAATAAACTACATATAAAATATATTAAATATTACATAATAGAATATATTAAAGAAAACATATAAAGGGTTTTTCAATAAGGGCGGGTCGATGTTGCAATGGAATAAAACAAGCTGTGTGTGAGGTATTAACGAAATTCCTTTTTTATTTGAAAGGCCTATATATGCCATTATGTGTGGAATATAACATCGTTCAAATGTCCGACGCGGCTTCTCACGGTGGCACGGATCCGAGTGGTCCAATTTTCAATGATTCTGCCGCATAGATCTGGCTGAATTTGAACGATGGCCTGGGTTATGTTGACTTTAAGGGCATCGGTCGATTGCAGCTTATTGGCATAGACCTGCGACTTCAGAAAACCCCACAAGAAAAAGTCTAGCGGGGTCAAATCGCACGATCTTGGTGGCCAATTCACGTCACCTCTGCGAGAGATAACCATACCCTCAAATCGTCCATGCAGAATGTCCATCGTGGCGTCTGTTGTGTGGCACGTAGCGCCGTCCTGCTGGAACCACATGTCGTCCACGTCCATATCATTCAATTTGGGCCAAAAGAAATTGGTTATCATCGTTCTGTAGCGCTCGCCATTGACGGTATGGCCTCGCCAACGTCGTTTTCGAAAAAGTACGGACCAATGACGCCGCCGGCCCAAAATCCGCACCAAACAGTAACTTTTTGTGGATGCATTGCTACCTATTGTACCTCGTGTGGGTTGGCGTCGTGCCATATACAGCAATTATGCTTGTTAACATAGCCATTCGTCCAAAAATGCGCCTCGTCGCTAAAGATGATTTTTCGACCAAAATTGGGGTCCTCTTCCAAATGCTCCGAAGCCCAGTCAGCGAACAAACGGCGTTGTCTATGGTTATTAACTTTGAGCTCCAGGGCCAGTTGGATCTTGTATGGGTGCAGGCCCAAGTCCCGACGCAAAATTTGCCAAGTTGAAGTCTGCGAAAGGCCGAGTTCTTGTGCACGGCGAGGAATTGACTGCCTCGGGTTCTCCTGCACACTTTCACTTACAGCGGCGATGTTCTCGGCCGATCTGGCGTTCTTTTGACGTACGGGTGTTGGCTGATCGTTTACCGAACGGGTCGTCTCGAATTTGGCCACCAAACGTAGGAGAGTCGACTTTGAAGGGCCACCGCGTCTGCCGTAAAATGGGCGCAGCGCGCACAACGTTTGCACTAACGAACACTCATTTTGATAATAAAGTTTTATCATTTGGACGTGCTGCTCAATCGTGTAACTTGTCATGATGATTTGGCATCAGTGACTGAATAATAAACAACAGGTTAGACAGACGCCGCCAAAACAACATGGCCGCCACAGGCTGCCAACATCGACCCGCACCAATTGAAAAGCCTTGTATAACATCCCAAAAAAAATCAAATTCTTGAGGATGTATGCATGTGTTCTCAATAATGTGGCTCATTTTCCCTCAAGAAAATTTTATTTCTAAAATATTAGAGACTTAAACTATTATTATAAATACTAATTTTTGAAATGTAATAAAGCCTTATCTTAATGTACTTTATACTAATAGCTTTGATTAAATGTGAAAGATGATTTTCTAACATATTTTGATCGTGCGAAGGTATTTTTAAGTTAGTAGATAATACATTTGTTAGATAATACATTAGTAGATAATACATTTGATTCAATAAAATTTAAGAAACTATATTTAAAAGGAAAGTTTCATTAAATTTTTCATGCATAAAAGATCCCGCAAAGGAGGAGGGTCCGTAAGGCCTGTTTTCGGCACCCTTCAAAATTGGACCAAAATGGCTGGAATCACTTCCTTATACCCTTGGAAGTAATATTTAGTCATTTCCAGCCTAAATGGAAGTATTTAGACACATTAGTATGTATACTTCAAGTATACATGGTGCATCAGCGCGCCCATATCAAGCATTTCTTTGGAAAACTAAGCGTTTCTGAGAAAAGTGTTTCAGATAAAAGTTGTATGGTTTCAAGGGGGACATAAGATGGTGTCATTGGTTTGACCTTGGATAGTCATTTGAAGGTCACGTGAATGTTGATTTCAATATTTTATACAGAACCCCCTAGTTTTACATATCTTGTAGCTTATCTCGAGAGCTTTCCAAAACACTTATAACTAAGTCATTTTTCATTAAGTACTTTGCGAGTTATGAGGCTTCTTACAGATAGATTTGTAGAAACGTTACTTAAGGAGATCCGAGATTGAAATCATATTATTTATTCTTGTTGATTCTGCACACGTGAACAGTAAAATCGTAAACGTAATCTTCCTTTAAGAAGCCACGTAGAGTGGGGTGTTGGATTTACGTGAGTTCCCTTGCCTGTCACTTTTTATCAATTATCAATCCACGCTTAACAAAAACTCGAAGTTTAGCCAGGGAAGTTACAACAACAAGCGGCGACTTAGCTTTGCAGATAATGCATTTATGTGTCATAGATGGTCTATTAAAAGGAATAGTTATTGTTTCGTTTGCAGGAACATTAATATTTTCTGCCATATTGAAAACGCCTAATTATAAATTGCAATTCACTGTAGAACAAATCTGAATAATTATGCAAGATTAAAAACTAAAGAAGGAGAAAAAATAAAGAAGAAAAACTCAAAAATAATGAGATATCTTTTTGCGTAATAAGAAAATCTCGAGAAGCAGCTCTGACAAGAAGTAGTTTTATTTTTATCGTAACCAGGTCCCTGGGTACGTGCATACACGCATTTTGTGTATCTCTGACATTAAGATGTGAGATCGGGTCCGATATAAGGCCATGGACATAAGCAGAACTTGGTCTATTGAATTAAAAGCTTAAGGGATCGTAGTTGCTCAAAAAGGTGCATACAGTTCTTAAAACGGTTCTTTTCAAAACTTCGTATTTAGCCTTGCGGCAGAAAATACGTCAGTCATTTCTTTCAGAAATATTTGTAATAAGTATTTCTACGTGATCTACGATAGTGTTTTGGAAAGCTCTCGAGATAAGCTACAAGATATGTAAAAATAGGGGGTTCTATATAAAATATTGAAATCGACATTCACGTGACCTTCAAATGACTATCCAAGGTCAAACCAATGACACCATCTTATGTCCCCCTTGAAACCATACAACTTTTATCTGAAACATTTTTCTCAGAAACGCTTAGTTTTCCAAAGAAATGCTTGATACGGGCGCGCTGATGCACCATGTATACTTAAAGTATACACTCTAAATACTTCCGTTTAGGCTGGAATTGACTAAATATTACTTCCAAAGGTATAAGGAAGTGATTCCAGCCATTTTTGTTCAATTTTGAAGGGTACCGAAAACAGGCCTTAGGGACTCTCCTCCTTTCTTATGGAAAATGGCTTTCAGTCGATTTGCCTGAAATTAAAGTATGTTGTTGTTCATGACCTACTGATGAAATGTTCTCATGGGCGCAATTCAAAATAATGGGCCAATTTGAGCTAGAGAATGTTGAAGTCGTCAACATACGTAATATATGAAGGATTATATCAACGATATTGTAAGCGCATGATTATTGTAAGTGCGTGTGTATGTGTCTCTCCGTGTTTATGCGCGCACATTTATTGTATTGCTTAGCCCTATTCTGGAGTGCCGAAAAGATCGCCCTCTTTCTTGTTACAAGCAGATATTTCATTTATTTGGGATATTATTTCTCATATTTCATTCTAGTGATATATAAATTATACATCTGTTTTCTCAAATACCTTGTCCCATTTTTGTTAAAAAAGTTGAAAAATCTTTCTTTTTTACGTATGAATTAACTCCTTTGAGTATTAGATCGCAAAATGAGAAGAGGTCACGAAACTGCGCTTTTGTTAAAGAAGTCATGACCTTGAAATCTTTGTCATTAAAATTTTCATCTTTATACTGTGAAAATGTCAATACATTTTTTCGAAGTTCTTAAATAAACACTTGCAGCTCTTGACCTTTTATGGCCTATTGTTAAACCTCAAACCAGTATGTAGCGGCTTTAAAAGAAAGCTTTCCCATCTAAATGATTTTGACAAGATCTAACATTGCAGGGAATGTAAATGTTTGAAGTGATGAATATATTAACTCGAGCTTACAAGGAAAGCCTCTGTATGTCGTATTCTTGGTTACAAATCAAGCATGATGCACTGCGAGTTTGTGACAGTACATTGATTCTCAATACATGTAGGATCTCGCTCCAAAAGATCGATCTCCGCAAGGTAATGGTTACAGTTTACACATAATCTGGTGAGATCAGTTACAGTTTGGCTCTAAAGCCAGACGGCCAGTCATATCACGATGAAAGATAGCAATATTTCTCTTGACGACATTATTATTTCCATCAATGCGACGCATTTGCCTCGCTTGAAAGCGACCATTGCAAACAAAGCAGGTAAATAAGTTGCGGAAAGTCATGATGTCGATTAAAATGGGAATAATTATAATAAAAATAAATAACAATAATAATAATCACGAAACATTTCTAAGTATACAACGCAAATTGGGCTTTCGTAATAGTAATTTAATATGTGACACAAAGATCCCAGTTTTTCGACGTGAGCAACGCGCAACCGTCGTGCAAGGGATGACGCACACAAGCAAAACGTGTATATGTGAAACTCGGCTTCACAGCTCACATACAGGGTTCTCAAAAAGTCTTCGAACGATAAAATATCTCGAAAACAATTAGTTTTAGGAAAAAATGTTTCAGGCAAAAGTTGTAAGGTTTAAAATGATCTATTTACTGATCTTATCAGTTTGACCTTGGCTAGCGTCAACAAGGTCAGGGCAAAGTCACCTTGAACTTTTCAAATGGAACGTTCTACTTTTTTTGGCATATTCTTATAACGTATTTCAAGAGCTTTCCAAAACACTACAACGATGTATTTTTTTGTTAAGTACATCCCGAGTTATGAAGCTTCACAGTTACAGTACCGTCGGCATTAGCATTACCCAAGGTGTACCGCGTGGAGGTTGCACGATCGGATTTACACCTCTTTTGTGTGTGTGTGCGTGTGTGTGTGTGTGTGTGTGCGCGTGTGCGTGCGTGCATATATGTGTGTGTGTGTGCGTGTGTGTGTATGTGTGTGCGTGCGTGCGTGCGTACGCGCGTGTGTGTGTGTGTGTGCGTCTGCGTGTTATGTAACAGAAACAAGGGGCTCACGATTCGTCACTCCCGTAGTATTTCATGACTCCAAACCCTTTCTGTTGTGTAAGGTGACTTTATCTCATCTTTTAAGATGTGCAACATTTTTCAATTAATTAAATGTTCAAATTGTCTTCCTTCTACCATTTGACATGAGGTTTGGAGTCATGAAATACTACGGAAGTGACGAACCGTGGGGTCCTTGTTTCTGTTATATAACACGCAGACGCACACACACACACACGAACACACATACACACACACATATATGCACGCACGCACACGCGCACACACACACACACACACACGCACACACACACAAAAGAGGTGTAAATCCGATCGTGCAACCTCCACGCGGTACACCTTGGGTAATGCTAATGCCGACGGTACTGTAACTGTGAAGCTTCATAACTCGGGATGTACTTAACAAAAAAATACATCGTTGTAGTGTTTTGGAAAGCTCTTGAAATACGTTATAAGAATATGCCAAAAAAAGTAGAACGTTCCATTTGAAAAGTTCAAGGTGACTTTGCCCTGACCTTGTTGACGCTAGCCAAGGTCAAACTGATAAGATCAGTAAATAGATCATTTTAAACCTTACAACTTTTGCCTGAAACATTTTTTCCAAAAACTGATTGTTTTCGAGATATTTTATCGTTCGAAGACTTTTTGAGAACCCTGTATACGCGGTTTTACTTGTGTGCGTTATCCCCTCCACGACAGTTGCGCCTTAGAAAACTGGCATGTGTATATGTGCGTGCGCGGTGTGCGTGCGCGGTGTGCGACTTCAATACTCTCTAGTTCAAAACTGGCCTATTATTTTGAATTGCGCCCATGAGAACATTTCATCAGTAGGTCATGAACAACACTATATTTCAATTTCAGGCAAATCGACTGAGAGCCATTTTCCAGAAGAAATTTGCGGGGTCTTTTACCTCCAGTTTTTTTACAAAGGTTGCACGTACAATTTTTTCACATTCTTTACAAATTTTAATCATATTTTCTGAAAAGTATTGCAAATTATAATACAATAGATTTTTATATTAATTACACCAAATTCCGCAATTTCCCTTTCATCAGAACTTAATGCATCAGCACATTGGTCACAATGTATAGTTGTTTCGTTTTTAATATTTTGTAATAAGTTCAGATATTTACATGGATTATTTGCATGGAAATTTTGGTGAATACACGAAACGATATTCCGCATTTTCCTTCTCATCAAAATTTAATGTATCAGTACATTGTTCGCAGTGTATAATTTTTTTTTTAATATTTTATAATAAATCTAGATATATAAGAAATTTCTTATACAGGGTGTCCCATTTTAATCCGCCCGGCTGAATAAAATTCGAGAATATTTTCCAGAAAAAAATGTCAGACAAATGTTGCTCAGTTCTAAGGGGGACATTCGATGCCATCAACAATTTTGACCTCGGATGAAGGGTCAAGGTCATTCAAGGTCAACTTTTTTTTCTTAAATGGGAACCCCTATTTTTCACATCGGCAATCGATTCTACGTAAAAAAAAAATGAAACTTTTGTCTGAAGCATTTTTTTTATAACGCAAACTAATTTCACTTATTCAGCCTCCAAAATTGAAATTTTCAAACTTTCTGAATTTTTTACTCGAGAATGGTGGGGTTTTGGGGGAAATTGCAGAAGACAAAAAGTTCTTGGAATGCTGCAAGGAATTCACTCGAATTTTCGCATAGTTGATCGTGCACTTTTTTTCCGCCAATGTTCTATCTGTCAGGAGGTACCTCGAAAAAAGTGCACGATCAACTATGCGAAAATTCGAGTGAATTCCTTGTAGCATTCCAAGAACTTTTTGTCTTCTGCAATTTCCCCCCAAACCCCACCATTCTCGAATAAAAAATTCTGAAAGTTTGAAAATTTCAATTTTGGAGGCTGAATAAGTGAAATTAGTTTGCGTTATAAAAAAAAATGTTTCAGACAAAAGTTTCATTTTTTTTACATAGAATCGATTGCCGATGTGAAAAATAGGGGTTCCCATTTAAGAAAAAAAAGTTGACCTTGAATGACCTTGAACCTTTCACCCGAGGTCAAAATTGTTGATGGCATCGAATGTCCCCCTTAGAACTGAGCAACATTTGTCTGACATTTTTTTCTGGCAAATATTCTCGAATTTTATTCAGCCGGCTGGATTAAAATGGGACACCCTGTATATTTAATTCTAATAATGGTAAATATTCAGAAGTACTATTCCACCAAAAACCGCGGTTTTTCTTGCAGCAATTAATAGAATTAGCCGTAAGATGACATGCATACAAGGTATTAAGAGGTTTAAGTTTTTTGTACGAAAAGATTAAAGAATAGTTATCTACATCAACTGGTGTTTTTTCCCGCAAAGTTAAATAGATAGACTAATTCACTGAAGTTTGCAAATTTCTATGTCAATAAAGTAGGCATTCAATTTTACTATAATGTTAAACAGTACATATAAGGGGGAGGGTCGGAGCCCCCTCCCCAAATAAATCCTAATCTAACCTAACTTATTGCATCTTTATTTATTTATTTATGGACATTGTTGAAAAAGTTTTCTTAAGATCTATCACTATGACTTAACCTAACCTATTATATTTGCATATAATGTGATGTTCTGGGTTTCAAAGAGATCTTTTCAACAACGTTTAATAATGGGTTAGGTTAGAATTGTTTGGGGAGGGGTTGCGGGGGAGGAGTGGAGCCCGCCCTACCCCGCTTATATGTTTAACATTTTAACAACTTACAACTAAGAGATTCATTCATTCATTCATTCAATATATGGCTCTGAGCAGAGTTATTACATTCCTTCTCTTACGCCAATCACAATGATTTTGGGAATAAAAAAGAAACAGGGACAACGTGTACGCAGTCCCCAAGATCAAAAATCCTTAAGATCAAAAATATGCGCAGTTACTGGAACCACATCCAACCGCCGCAAAGGCGAACAAAAGACTACAACTAAGAGATATATGACTTATAACTAACACAATGGTCGGTATTCATAGTTAGCTCTCTTAAGTTCATTTTCAGATGCTGCACAAATTATTTCATTGGCTACGGGGTATCTGAACATGACGCAGTGTCGAAAAATTACGTTCGATTAATGAAAATTCTCTTATTAATAACTTTTTAACAAACAACGAACGCCGCCTACAACTTTTTGCACGTTGCTCAGGATGATCTTGACAACATATGTCATATACTGCATAATTACCAAAAAATATTATTCTTACATACTACTATGGTATATAAAGTTCATGCTAATGCTTTTGCACATGGTATTAGGTGTACAACGTTGCTTCCGTCGTTTTTTTTTCCGAAATTCGAGGCTTTATTGTAAAGAAACTAGTTATACATTTATGATTCAAAGTATTGTCCATCGCTGGCCACTACTTTATCCCATCTTTCGGGCAGCGTACGAATTCCGCGTTCAAAAAACTGGTCATCTTTTGAAGCGATCCACGAATCGATTCAATTTCTTACTTCTTCATAAGATCAGAAGTGCTGGTCATTCAGACCGTGTGCCATTGATCGAAACAAGTAATAAGTCAGAGGGAGCAACGTCTGGAGAATACGGCGGGTGGGGTAGGACTTCCTATTTCAATGTTTCCAAGTATGTCTTGACCACTTTCGCAACATGGGGTCCAGCAATGTCATGTTGCAAAATCACTTTATCGTGCCTCTCGTTGTATTGCGGCCGTTTGTCTTTCAATACTCGGCTGAAACGCATTAATTGCATTCGATAACGATGGCCTGTGATTGTTTCAGTCGGTTTTAACAGCTCATATACACTACGCCGAGCTGGTCCCACCAAATATAGAGCATAATCTTGGAGCCGTGAATATTCGGTTTGGCCGTCGACGTGGAAGCATGGCCGGAATATGTCTATGATTTTCTGCGCTTGGGGTTATCGTAATGAACCCATTTTTCGTCCTCAGTCACAATGCGATGCAGAAATCCCTTCCGTCTTTGCCTTTCAAGCAACTGTTCACAAGCAAACAAACGCTGTTCAACATCTCTCGGTTCCAACTCGTACGGCACCCAATTTCCTTGCTTCTGAATCATTCCCATGTCTTTGAGGCGTTTTGAAATTGCTTGTTGAGTCACTCCCAATGATCGTGCCAATTCTTCTTGACTTTAACACGAGTCTTCATTAAGTAATGTCTCCAATTCTGCATCTTCGAAAACTTTCTCTCTTCCACCGCTATGCCGGTCTATGAAAATCACCGTTCTTGAAGCGTTGAAACCACTCACGACGCGTTCTTTCACTAATAGCGGCCTCACCATAAGTATTTGAGAATATTCGATGAGCTTCAGCCGCAGATTTCTTCATATTGAAGCAGAAAATTAAAACCTCCCACAAATGACGAGAATTTGGCTCGTAAACTGACATTTTCAATCGAGAATAACTTTATGATGGACACAAATCAATTAATGTTTCTATGGGGTTATGTTGACAAATGCCCAAATTTATTGCATGATGTCTATGATCTATTTATTTCGACCATTACTTACCGCTAAAGCCATCTATAAGAAAACGGCGGAAGCAAAGTTGTATACCTAATACATTCTATCTTGCGTGCAGAAGAATGGTAATAAAGTATATCTGTTGAATCCGCCTTACTAATCAGATGAATACAATATACTAAAAATGATACTGAGATTAGCAAGATCCCTACGCAAGGTGAGACGTACCATATGAATATATTTAATTTTAATTTTTAGATTTTTGTTACAGAAAACTTAAGCCCCCCTTAATACCTTGTATGCACATCTTCTTATAGCTAATTTTATTAATTGATGCAAAAAAAAACGCGGTTTTTGGTGGAGTAGTACTTCTGAACATTTACCCTAATAGTTATCTAATATAATTATTATTTTAATAATTATCTAATAATTATTTGCATGAAAAATTCGGTGAATATACGAGTATCAACATAATATGTGTGATCTTGTAAAATAGTAGCAGTAATTCCATTTTATTATTATTTCATTAATTTGTCTATTCGCTAAGTTGATATATTTAAAATATTTTCACTTACAGTTTTTGAAACTATATGCAAAATTGCAATATTATCAAGGGATATGATGTTACTTGTTTGTCTACCAATATGGCGGCCCCTCTCTCCGCGAAAGTCTTCACTTTACTTGCCTTGCTGCTTCGTTTATGTATTCATATGTCTATGTGGTAGGCATACTGGCATTAAGTGCCAGTCCTGCTGCTAGATGCGGCAGCGATTGTAAATACAGAATGCATGTTGCGCTGCTTTTCATGACGTACCACGATCTTGGCGCTGCACAATAGAGTTGTTCGCTTTTCGTTCTTGCAAAGTATTTCCCGAAGAAAAATTTTTGAGATTCTTGACTTACTGAGGCCAGAATGATGGCACAGCGAGTGATGTGAAAACGTTTATAGTTTGCACCTTCACATATACTAAGAAAAATTTTTTAATTGAAAAATATACATTTTTTAAAAAACGCAACTTTAAAAAACTTCACTTTATTTAACTAAATAAAAGAATTTATTTAAATAAATAAAAGGATTTAGGTTTAAACATGTTAAGAAACAATAGATAAGTATTTTTTGTTTTTCATATATTTTCCTCCCAGTGTAATATTTATATATAATCATGTAACTAAAATAATCATTATAATATAGTTATTTTTGTAATGATTAATGGTGAATAATGATAATATTAGGAACTTGAATAAGTTCTCGCTGTTTTTTCATGAAAATGAATGCTTTATTTAAAAAAATTAGTAAAGAGCATGTCACTGAAAATATTGTCCATCGCTAGCCACTACTTTCTCCCATCTTTCTGGCAGCATACGAATATCATGTCGAAAGAACGACTCATCTTTTGAGGTTATCCACGAATCGACCCATTTTTTGGCATCTTCATAAGAATGGAAGTGCTGCTCAGCTAGGCCATGAGTCATTGATCAGAACAAGTGGTAATCGAAAGGAGCAATGTCCGGTGAATACGGCGGATTGGGTAGGACTTCCCATTTGAGCGTTTCCAAGTAGGTTTTGGCGGGTTTTGCAACATGTGGCCGAGCGTTGTCATGCTGCAAAATTACTTTGTCGTGTCTCTCCTCGTATTGCGGCCGTATTTTCTTCAATGCTTGGCTCAAACGCATCAATTGTAGTCGATAGCGATCTCCCGTGATGGTTTCGTTGGGTTTGAGGAGCTCATAATATACTACACCCAGCTGATCCCACCAAATACAGAGCATGAGCTTGGAACCATGGATATTCGGCTTTGCCGTCGATGTTGATGCATGGTCGGACTTACCCCACGATTTTCTACACTTCGGGTTATCGTAGTGTATCCATTTTTCATCGTCAGTCACGATACGATAGAAAAACCTTTCCTTTTCTGCCGTTGGAGCAGCTGTTCACACATGGAAAAACGCTGTTCGACGTTTGTCGGCTTTAATTCGTACGGCACCCAATTTCCTTTTGAATCATTCCTAATGCTTTTAAACGTTTGGCAACTGTTGTGTGATCAACTCCTAATGATTCTGCAAGTTCATTTTGCGTCTGACATGGGTCTTCATCGAGTAATGTTTCCAATTCTTCGTCTTCAAACTTTTTCGGTGCGCTAGAGCGTTCTTTATCTTCAACATCAAAATTATTATTTTTAAAGCGTCTAAACCAATCTCTGCATGTTGTTTCCGACAGAGCATGGTCGCCGTAAGTCTCCACAAGAATTCTATGTGCTTCAGCTGCAGATTTTTTTTGAAAAAAGTAATGCAGTAAAATTCCCTGCAAATACTCTTTTTCTTGGCACGAAATTCGACATGTTTAACGCTATGAAAAAATATGTTGTTTACGCTTCGGCGGAATAACATATACTGTCACTTCGAGCCTAATGGTGGAGCTTCACGATGAAGTTGGCTGTAGTATTGTCCGATGCAAAAAGACTAAGATAACGTCATCTGTCGGGAAATATACTTATTCAAGTCCCCAATATTAGACAAATAAAAAATGTTTTAGGCAAATGTTGTTCAAATTAACTAGTAGAAAAAAAACAGTGTAATAAAAAATAAGGGTTCCCATTAAAAAACGCAAGTTGACCTTCAAATGACCTTGAAAATAGAGGTCAAGGTCAAGGTCATCATAAGATAGCTCACTTAAATCCCTATAACTTTTATTTAGATCATTTTCCTTGAAACTTCAGTACTGAAGAGTTATTTAGGGTGGGACATTAAAATGGGACACTCTGTACATTATTATTTTAAATATAAGTATCTTACATTTCAAGTTTAACTAATTTATTATATACTAAATAAATGTACCGTATTATTTGATATTTAATAACTGATAATCTCTCCCTCTCTCCCCCCCTCTCTCTCTCTCTCTTTTTCTCTCCCTCCCCCTTACAAGATGAAAAAATTGAATCACATGTTTTCTCTAAATATTGATAAATTTATTCTAAACGTATAGATTACAAGACAATATATAACATTATAATAAAGTACTGTATAATGTTTTAATATTTGAATGTATTTTATAGTTATATAAATATATCTTGTATCTTTATAATTATGATATATTATTTATACAGGGTGGAGGGTTATAAGTTTACAACCCGAAGTGTGAAGATAGATTGGGTTAAGACAAACATAAAAGTCCCATACTGTTTTGTGAGATTTGCAATAATTATCGAGTTATTAATGACAGAAATCTGAGGAGTGGGAGCGCGCCGGCATAGATGATTGGAGAAGCGTGGCCCAGTTAACCCAGTAACTGTTGTCAGTGTGCGACGAGGGGAAAGACAATGCGCTGCTATTCGTTGTTTTATCTCGCCGGATCTACGTCTCGCCGCACGCTGCCAACAGTTGCTAGGTCGAGTGGGCCGCGCTGTGGGCCTGAATAGCTGCAACGCTTCTCCAATCATCTATGTCGGCGCGCTCTCATTCCTCAGATCTCTATCATTAATAATTCGATAATTATTGCGAATCTCGCAAAACGGTATGGGACTTTTATGTTTGTCTTAACCCAATCTATCTTCACACTTCGGGTTGTAAACTTATAACCCCACATCCTGTATAGTTATGATACAGTATTATAATAAATATTTAATATTTTAATAATTTTTTTAATTTTAATAAAATATTAGAACATTACATTTTATCATAATATTAATAACATATATAATATATAACAATAATATTAACAATTTTCGCTTTATTCTACAATTCCTAATTAATAATTCCCTAACAATTCTATAAAGTGCTTAATACAATAATCTACATTATCATGATCAGCTATATATGAAGCAACTATTAAATTAGTTATTAGTTATCAAAAAATGTAACTAAGTTGCAGTTATTAATTATCAAAAAATGTAACTAAGTTAAGTTACAGATGGAGAGAAAAAAACGAAGTAAAATTACAATTACCGGGAAAAAGTATAACTTCGTTACAAGTAAAGAGTTAGTTCCGAACTCTGGCGATAGTAAGTTACTTGTTTACAAAAGTAATGAGTTATTTAAAAAAAAAGTAACTTTTCCAATCTTCTCTGAACTCAAATCATATAAGAAACTTTTGTTGAATAGGCGCGAATAAAGATAACATTACATTTTCCAAATAACGTAACAAATTACTTTTTCAATAGGAAACGGATAATGATAACAAGATATTTAAAAAAAATACTCTTCACAGACTTGAATTCAAACCGTAAACTGTTCACTCGTACGAGAGAAATGTTTGATTTGTTTGAATGAATGTTTGAATGAATTTGTTCCTGTGACAACAAAACATATGGAATATGCTCTTCAATTTAGAATGAACGTTCAGATTAAAATTTAATATCATTTAATTCAATTTAGAATTTATCTGGTGAGTGAAAAAATTTTATAGTTCTATAGTTCTATAAAAAATTCTATAGATAAATAGTGGAAAATTTATGAGAGATATTCATAATGCGATCTATTTAGAATTGTCTTAAATTTATATTTTAAGATATTAATATGGATGTACAGGGTGTTTGATAGCTGATCATGCAGACGAAAGTTGGAGATAGATTGGGTGTAGCCGAGAAGAAAAGTCATGTACCATAATGTCAAATTGGCAATAGTTATCGAGTTATTAATTAAAACATGAGCCAACGAGCGCGTAGAGAGCGGAGGGTGACCGCAGTAAGCACGTAGACATTTGATACAGGCGGAGTCAGCGAGTGGCGATAGGCGAGCGCGCGCGGCGAGGGGCAACGTAAACGACAAGAGGCGAGCGCGCGCGACGAGGAGCGAGCGAGCGCAAGCGACAAGAGGCGAGCGAGTGCGACGAGAGCGAGCGAGCGCGAACGACGAGGAGGGAGCGAGCTATAAGGAAAAAGCTACAAAGAAAAAGCTTGCTCGCTCCTCGTCGCGCGCGATCGCCTCTTGTCGCTTACGTTGCCCCTCGCCGCGCGCGCTTGTCTATCGCCACTCGCTGACTCCGCCTGTATCAAATGTCTACGTGCTTACTGCGGCCGCCCTCCGCTGTCTACGCGCTCGTTGGCTCACATGTTTTAATTAATAATTCGGTAACTATTGCCAATTTGACATTATGGTACATGACTTTTCTTCTCGGCTACATCCAATCTATCTCCAACTTTCGTCTGCATGATCAGCTATCAAACACCCTGTATACAGGATGCTAAGTTTTAAAAATAACAAATATCTTGAAAACTATATGATATCTAGGTTCTTTTTCTTTTAAGTTGTATTTTGAAATAGATACACATATACACATATATGCACACAAAGTGGTCCATTTAAAAAAAAAAATCCATCCAACCGAATATTTTGAATACTGAAACCGACAAACAAACATGTTTCAGACAAAAGTTGCATGGTTTGAAAGGAAACGTAAGACGGTGGCAATGATTTAACCTTGAATAGTCGCTTGAAAGTGATGTAAAGATCACCTTCAATTTCTTAAATGGAACCCAGTATTTTTTTATTGCTTATTCTTGTAGCTTACGTCGAGAATTTTTCAAAACATTATAATAAAGTATTTTTCATTAACAATTCTTTCAGCTAATTTATATTTTGTCAAAATTTTTAACGTGATCCCCTTGCCTCTCACGATTCGGGGTGCTTGATTAACGTAGATTGGACGGTGTGAACCCGTCGCATGGCCCCCACGATTTCCTGATCTAACTTCACTCGACTTCTATTTATGGAAGTATGTAAAAAATGTGGTCTATGTGCATACGCCTACAACTGAGATGGCTAGAGACTAGAGAATGATGAAAAGAATACGAGTAGTTTGCAGGTGTATACTGCGAGTTATCTTACTCAAAACGGTTAATCATTTCGAAAATAAGTTGAAGTTATGTGTTCAAGTCAATGGAGATAATTTCGAACAGTTTCTTCGATAGAGAAGTCTATGAATTTCTGATAGGAGATGCGAGAGGAGTCCTGTCAATGAAGCACCCCGAATTATAAGAGGCAAAGGGACTCACATTAGAAATGCCATGACAAAACATAAAATATCTTAGAAAATTGTTAATGAAAAATTATTTTATTAACCTTTTGAAGCATACATTTTCTCTTTTCAACAGTTTTTCATGAAAATTTGCATATAATGATTTTTGGTGTCGCTGATTTTGAATCCGCTGTCGGAATTTCGAAATTCAAGATAGCGGATTCAATATGGCGGACTAAATTTCAAAAGATTTCCGATTTCCATGAAAATTCATACATAAGGGTTTTTGGGGTTGCTGATTACGGATTCGCTACCGAAATGTCGATATTCAAAATGGCGGATCCAATATGACGGATTAAATTTTAAAAGATTTTCGATTTCCATGAAAAGTTGTACATAGGGGTTTTTGGGGTCGCTGATTACGGATTCGCTGTCGGAATGTCGATATTCAAAATGGCGGATCCAATATGGCGGACCAAATTTTAAAAGATTTTCGATTTCCATGAAAATTCATACATAGAGGTTTTTTGGGTCATTGATTACGGATTCGCTGTCGTCTGTGCATAAAAAGAAGAAGCTTTGTGGCCGCTCAAAACAAAAATAAAGAGTCCAAAGAAATGAAATAAGAAAACAAAAAATTATGAAAGCATTAAAATCAAAAAAATAATAAAGAAACTAAAGGACAACGACAAAAAACAAAACAAATAGCAAAAGGAAAAAAAAGATAACAGAAACTAAAAAACAACAAATGGAGACAGAAACAAAATAAAAAATTAGACCAAAATAAAAATTTTCAAAAATAAAGACTTTTTTTAGATTTCTCATGAGATTTTCGGCATTGGATACTGTTATTTATCGGATTTCATAGTTTGGTAAAACTGCTCCAATTCTAACAGCGGATTGATAACAGCGATCCTAAATTTCTATATATAAATTTTCATGAAAATATAAAATTTTTTAAATTTTTGGTCTGCCATCTTGGATCCGCAAACTTGAATTTCGAAATTCCGACAGCGGATTCATTAGCAGCGGCCCTAAAAATTTCTATATATTAATTTTCACGGAAATCAAACATTTTTTAAATTTTGATCCGCCATAATGGATCCGCCATTATGAATTTCAAAATTCCGTCACCAGATTCACAATCAGCGACCCTAAAAACGCATAAATACAAAGAACCCCGCACAAACCTTATGGAAATTGGGTCCCGGTGAATTTGTCTGAAACTTTGGGAAATGGTAGCTTCCGTCACGCTGATAAAAAGTTATCATTGCACCAAATTGATTTATAGCGTCGTTTAGGCGCTAATGTTGTTTGAAAGTCAGGAATTGTACGGTATTCTATGGGTAGCATGGATAGCATATCAGCTGCATATACATATATACATGTATACATGTGTGTATGCATGTATGTATGTGTGTATGTGTCATATATATGTATAGAGGGTGGGGGGTTATAAGTTTACAACCCGAAGTGTGAAGGTAGATTAGGTTAAGACAAACATAAAAGTCCCATACCGTTTTGCGAGATTCGCAATAATTATCGAGTTATTAATGATAGAAATCTGAGGAATGGGAGCGCGTCGACATAGATGATTGGAGAAGCGTTGCAGCTACTTAGGCCACAGCGCGGCCCACTCGACCCAGCAACTGTTGGCAGCGTGCGGCAAGACGTAGGTCTGGCGAGATAAAACAACGAATAGCGGCGCATTGTCTTTCCCTTCGCCACGCACCGGCAACAGTTGCTGGATCGACTGGGCCGTGCTGCGGCCTAAGTAGCTGCAACGCTTCTCCAATCATCTATGCCGGCGCGCTCCCACTCCTCAGATTTCTGTCATTAATAACTCGATAATTATTGTGAATCTCGCAAAACGGTATGGGACTTTTATGTTTATCTTAACCCAATCTACTTTCACACTTCGGATTGTAAACTTATAACCCCCTACCCTGTATGTGTTCATGTATGTGTGTATGTACGGATGGGTGCTGCATGTGCACTCCATATATACCTTCATTATACATTGGTATTCGCTCTATACACAATATTAGTGGCAAGACATTTAATTTTAAAAATGAATATTTTGAATGAATAGTTAAAATGAATACAAATAAAACCGGCCCTTTTCAGGGCCACAATAAAACCGGCTATTTTCAGAGCTACAATAAAACCGGCTCTTTTCAAAGCCACAAGATGTACAAATTTCGATTGGGCAACCTCCACGTGGTGTACATTGGGTAATGCTAATATCGACGGTGAAACTTCTTAAAAAATATATTATAATTATTGTTCTATTTCTATGAAAACACATACATGCATACATACATATACACAAACATACATACACACACACACACACACACACACACACACACACACACACACACACACACACACACACACACACACACACACACATATACATGTATATATGTATATGCAGCTGATATACTACCCATGCTACCCATAGAATACCGTACAATTCCTGACTTTCAAACAACATTAGCGCCTAAACGACGCTATAAATCAATTTGGTGCAATGATAACTTTTTATCAGCGTGACGGAAGCTACCATTTCCCAAAGTTTCAGACAAATTCACCGGGACCCAATTTCGATAAGATTTATGCGGGGTCCTTTCCATAAAAAACTTTTGAATAGAAAAATGAATCTTCAAAGTTTTAAAAGGTGTTATAGGTGCATATATGTAACACTATGCCGCAAAGGGTTAAAATGTTTTGGAAATCTTTCAATGTAAGCTACAAGAATATGCAGTAAAAAATAGAGGGTTCCATTTAAGAAATTGAAGATGACCTTCACGTCACCTTCAAGCGACTGTTCAAAGTCAAATCATTGCCATCGTCTTACGTACCTCTTAAAACCGCGCAACTTTTGTCTGAAACATTTTTGTCTACCGGCCTCAATTTTCAAAATATTCGGCTAGATAGATTAAAAAATGAGCTACTCTGTATAATTAATTGAGACATCAAGGTAAAATATAGGCCAAATTATTTTTTTAAATAGAATTCTAACTGTTTGAATACCTACGTTTATATCTCTTATTACGACGAATTTATCTATCATGATCTTTCTGTATTATTAAAGCTTGCTGTAAGTATATATGGAATGGATATTAGCGTTGACGATGTAAAAATTGTAAACACTCTTCAAGAAGTAAATACGTAATAGATAGATTAGGCATACGTAAAAAGATGTGGAGATTCGTAGTTTTAAATCAAGTTAGTTATTGATATTAAACACAAGTGTGACTAGTGTAATGATTAGAATAAGTTGTTTCTATTCCTTTTTTTCTATATTCACGTTACAGTGCGCTATACCAACAAAAAATACCGTGACATGTTCTTAACTTATGGTTAATGCTGACAAAATGCCAGAAAAGTAGTACTTTTTCATCATTTGACCTCTAATCATCTTAAATATGTAATTATTAAATTCGTTGTGACAAAAACTATAAACGTAGATATCAAAAGAATTAAAGTTACATTTAAAATAATAATTTGACCTTTCTTTTACTTTGACGTCTCCATGTAAAATCAAATTTTATATCAAAATGTGTCCCCTTCGAAACAATACAACCTAAAAAAAACGGACATGGATATCATTTAGTTTTCGAAATATTTGATCTGTTACGTACCGGTGTAAATCAGACAAACAAATTAATAAAAGAAAATCATCTCAATACGATTGTACTTCATTTGTATATGTTTGTACCACTTTCTGTTTGGTTTGTACCTCGAAAGATAAAAATATAGGACAAGGGGGAAAATAGTTAGCAAATATGAGATACCCAAAAACGGTCAATGTCATCTGAAAGAGCATCGTTTATACCCGTTTGTACCTCCATTTAAATCATTTATATCTCAAAGGAACCGGAAGTACAGGATTCTCAAAATTCGTCCAAGCGATACTTTTGCCAACTTTTTAGGTATCGCAAAACGCCTAGTGTCATTCGAACATCGTTTGTACCTACCTTTAAATCATTTATATTTCAAAGGGACCGGAAATACAAGATCTCTAAAATACGTCTTTAAAAATCCATCCGGTTGCTTTAAAGTATAAACGATTTGAAGGGAGATAAAAACAAATCTTTCGAATGGCGTTGGCCGTTTCGCGATATCTTATACTTACTTGCTAGTTATTTTGTTTCTTCTTCCTATTTTTTATTCTTTGAGATATAAACGACAGAAAGTGATATAAACAAATACAAATGAAGTACAATCGAATCGTATTGCAAATTTTTTTTTGTTAAGTTGCCAAGTTCACATCTGTCTGTTAGATATGCAGTTTACCACTCTGTATAACTCTCTTAAACAACTGTATAACTCTCTTAAACAAATGTTTTAATATATATGTAACTTAACAATCTTAAGTATAAGATCAAACTATGAATACTTTTCTATGTAAAAATAAAAAAATCACTTGAAATCGAATGACTTAGCTGTCACTTTACTTTGCAAGTGGAACTTCGCTTGAAGATATTTAAAGAGCCAAATCTCACTCAAAACAAATAAAAATGTAGTAATAAAACTATTGCGTTACAAAAATAAATATTTAATTGGAATTCAGAGTAAATTTAATTTTAGAGTAAACTTTAATTCGTATGAATAAATGTTCCAACCGATCAAAATAAATTTATAACAGCAGTTTTTTTACATTTATCCTCGAATTTTGACCGACAACTTTCACTGACAATTTAGAGTACAAGAATATATTCTGTACTAGGAATTACCACTAGACCAGTAAGAAGTTATTCGATTTCGAATGAACTCAGCTATCAATCTACTTTTCGAATGGAATTTTGCTCGGAGAAATTTAGAAAACTTTCGTCCGCTTCCTCTCCCTCTCATACGCAAATTTCATGAGCAGATACGCTTTCCAATAAACAGTTATTGTCTCAACAGATATGTACATGTAATTACACAAAATATAATTATTACTTTTGATTATTTCCCTTTAGTTATATCTAATTTTATTTATAATTCTAATATAATTATATCATGTTATTGGAAACTTGAATAAATTCTCGCTGTTTCCCAGTAGATGGTGTTATCTTAGCCTTTTTGTATCGGACAATACTACAGCCAACTTCATCGTGAAGCTCCACCATTAGGCTCGAAGTGACAGTATATGTTATTCCGCCGAAGCGTAAACAACATATTTTTTTCATAGCGTTAAACATGTCGAATTTCGTGCCAAGAAAAAGAGTATTTGCAGGGAATTTTACTGCATTACTTTTTTCAAAAAAAATCTGCAGCTGAAGCACATAGAATTCTTGTGGAGACTTACGGCGACCATGCTCTGTCGGAAACAACATGCAGAGATTGGTTTAGACGCTTTAAAAATAATAATTTTGATGTTGAAGATAAAGAACGCTCTAGCGCACCGAAAAAGTTTGAAGACGAAGAATTGGAAACATTACTCGATGAAGACCCATGTCAGACGCAAAATGAACTTGCAGAATCATTAGGAGTTGATCACACAACAGTTGCCAAACGTTTAAAAGCATTAGGAATGATTCAAAAGGAAATTGGGTGCCGTACGAATTAAAGCCGACAAACATCGAACAGCGTTTTTCCATGTGTGAACAGCTGCTCCAACGGCAGAAAAGGAAAGGTTTTTCTATCGTATCGTGACTGACGATGAAAAATGGATACACTACGATAACCCGAAGTGTAGAAAATCGTGGGGTAAGTCCGACCATGCATCAACATCGACGGCAAAGCCGAATATCCATGGTTCCAAGCTCATGCTCTGTATTTGGTGGGATCAGCTGGGTGTAGTATATTATGAGCTCCTCAAACCCAACGAAACCATCACGGGAGATCGCTATCGACTACAATTGATGCGTTTGAGCCGAGCATTGAAGAAAATACGGCCGCAATACGAGGAGAGACACGACAAAGTAATTTTGCAGCATGACAACGCTCGGCCACATGTTGCAAAACCCGCCAAAACCTACTTGGAAACGCTCAAATGGGAAGTCCTACCCAATCCGCCGTATTCACCGGACATTGCTCCTTTCGATTACCACTTGTTCTGATCGATGACTCATGGCCTAGCTGAGCAGCACTTCCATTCTTATGAAGATGCCAAAAAATGGGTCGATTCGTGGATAACCTCAAAAGATGAGTCGTTCTTTCGACATGATATTCGTATGCTGCCAGAAAGATGGGAGAAAGTAGTGGCTAGCGATGGACAATACTTTCAATGACATATTCTTTACTAATTTTTTTAAATAAAGCATTCATTTTCATGAAAAAACAGCGAGAACTTATTCAAATCCCCAATATTTGTTGAGATATTTGAGGAAAACTTGATAACTTTTTCAATTTTTAACTTACGATATTTAACTTACGATATCTCGCTAACTATTTGTCGGAAGAAACAGTGGTACTAGACTTTCTTGTTTTATTTAGTGTCAAGAATATATTGTTATAATAGCGCCTTGATTTTAATTTGATTAACTTATTGATTTTTGGAAATTTCCAAATCATCAAATTAACAAAAATCAGGGCGCTATTGTAACAATATATTCTTGAAACTAAATAAAACCAGAAAATCTAGTACCACTTTTTTCCGACAAATAGCGAGATATCGTAAGTTAAATATTGAAAAATTTATCAAGTTTTCCTCAAATATCTCAAAAAAATTAGACCAATAAAAAAATGTTTCAGACAAAAGTTATTTAAATTAACTAGTAGAAAAAAACAGTGTAATAAAAAATAAGGATTTTAAAAACCCATTTAAAAAACGCAAGTTGACCTTCAAATAATCTTGAAAATAGAGGTTAAAGTCAAAGTCAAGATCATCATAAGGTAGCTCACTTAAATTCCTACAACTTTTATTCAGATCATTTTCCTTGAAACTTCAGTACTGAAGAGTTACTTAGGGTGGGACATTAAAATGGGACACCCTGTATAATCTCTCTCTCTCTCTCTCTCTCTCTCTCTCTCTCGTTGCAAGAATGTAACTAAAAAATAATAAATCGTTACTTTTTTAGTAACTAATTATAACGAATTATTTTTCACAATTGGTAATTTGTAACTGTAACTAGTTACTTTTTCAACAAAAAAATAAATTTGTAACTGTAACTAAATACTTTTATAAAATAACTTTCTTAACCCAAATTGTCGTTCCGTTTCGTTTTAAACATCTTCAGAAATATTACTTGTCAATGTTATTATTTCCCGGAATGTTACGAGTGATAGATTAAGAATACACTATACGATTTGATTGAAGCATTCACTCTAGCGGTTCTGAATATCTTCACTATCATTTCGAATAAATTTCGACTTTGAATGAAACCTCCCTCCAAGAAATTTCGAGAGGAAGACTTTTATGTTCTACCCTTTATGCGAATCGAAGCGAAGCGTAATATTTTCTCTCACTCATTGTGTCCTTCACGGGATACCCTGCGTAATCTCTGTCGGGATAATCCCTATAAGAGGGGGAGGGGAATATACGATATCCCTCTCCACACTGCGGCACTTCCGGGGACGCATCGCAGCATTCATGTATATTCCCCTGGTGCAACCCCGTTTTATACACCTCTGTAGGAGGAATTACGGCTTCAGGGCGCAGGCGTCGCGTACTTTCAACCCCCACCAACGTTGTTCTCTTTCCCGTTACTTGACGCGGTAGTGGGTGGTTGAGGTCGCGCTTTGGGATGGAAGGCTGGCCGAAGACGAGCCGCTTTTTAGTGAGAAATTAAACACGAGCCGGCGCGGTTCTGTTGTCGTGAACGATCTAAATTAGACACACACACATACACATACACACACACATACATATACAGTGTATATGACCCCACACATATGTACACATTTATACATATATACATTCTTATGCATACGACACGCGCGTGCATTTGTATACAATCTATATTTTTGTACCGGCCATGCGACGATGATTAGATGATTTCTTTTCTATCTCGGAGTGCGTACATGCGGAAATATTATTGTGTATATGCCTTTCTCACACGTATACGGTGTAAAGTCGGTCTAAAGTCCGGCAGAGTCCATCATTACCGATGGGTAGAACGGATATGTCAAAGACGCTCAACGCCTATAGAATGTGAGTAGGCACCGGGGATAATTCCTTGAACTCCTTATGAGCTCTCCTTATAAAGGCGACTTGCATACACATATCCACACATAAGCATTTTTGCATGCGCGTGAGTAACGTAACGGTTCGACATGCTGTGACTCTCCGAACTTAAAACACCGACCGAGTGATATGCTTTGGATATGATTGAACGTGTCCGTTTGTTAGTCGAACGTTCGAAGAGAGACAGACAGTCGACAAACTTTTTTTGATACCATAATATATGAAGAGAATCACGTCAGCGAATTATGACACCAATCATAACGCGCGAGATGACCTTAAAATTCGGCATTTCGCGAAGGGGAAGTGATAAAACAGCGCGATTTTGTGGGATTTCGGTTGTCTCGTACGTTGAGTTGCATTCCGTACTGCAGCATTGGTATCGTCATCTATAGAGTCTGCGAAGGTCATTCATGGTGACCAAGCGAGTTCAATAGAGAAAAAACAGTCGAACGAAATCGAAATAATGAACCTGGTATGACTTGATGGGTTCGTCATCATCGTGAGAATATCGAAGCTAGTGTAGCTATTAGCAAGTTCGATCGATGATACTTCAGATGAAGGACTTCAATGTGGGTTCACAGAAAGGCCAGATTTACTGAGAATTTTATTCATGTATTTATTATGAACGAAACAAAGGCAAAGGATTTGTAAAATGCTATTTTTGGTATATAAGTAGAATACACTCATAGACAGAACAGTTCGGAATATATCCGTTTAGCCCAATGGGAAAATTTGTTTTCTGAGGGAATTAATTCGTTAAGTAAGACAGATGCATTTTACAACTGTACAAACAATCTTTCTTCCCATGACCGTACCTATCTCAGGGCATAATATTTTTTCACGTTTGAAAAAGAAAGTATTTGTCTTAAAGTATCTATCCCAGAACACAAGTTCCTACGCTTTTCTATGCTTCAAGAAGAAAGTACATATCCGAAAATATTTGTTCTAGAATATAATTCCATTCTCATGTCCTGAAAGGAATATTTCGCGATGTCTTTTCCGCGGTTTCTCTCAATAAACGAATAAATAGATGAGAATAAATAAAAATGTACAAACACACATTAAATCAACGAAATACTCGACGAATAGCCTTTCTTGTGTGGATTTCGCAAGAAAGAACCCCATACTGGCCACCATAAATTTCGTGCATTTGCCAATAAGAGCCAATAATAGGAGAAACTACGCTGCTGACGATTTGTAGAAAACAAAATTTATCGTTATAGTGAGATACACGAAATGGACAAAATTAACTGCTTTTATTCGGCTACTTGTCGTCTGTTGATGATACTCAAATTTGAATATTCAATGATATCATCAGTCCGTATCTCTCTGGGTTTTGTGAGATAAACAGCAATCTCGTGCAGGATATTAACTGCAATTACAATTGCAACTGCTGCTAGTGAATCGCAAAATCTCCGTTGTCTCTCTTCGTTGAACTCACGAATATCGATCGGTTCGCATGGCGTCGCGACGTTGCTCACCAGCTATTTTGGCAACGCAGTTGCATGGACATATAGAATTTTCACAAACGTGCTTCGAGTTTCGTTTCTTCGGAAGTTATTATGTTATATGCGAAACCAAACTATTTGTGAGTCGTCATCACATGTGTATGCAAGCACGCGATATTGCCATGGCTCATAATAGCCTTGTTTTCCCTTTTTTCATGCAAACGAGAATTTTGATTAATTTTGCGAAGATTTTGGTAACGACGAAAGTAGAGATTATAAGTAAAGGAGGCTCGACGATTGAGCGAAAAGAGAAAATTCGAAATCAATATGTGGATAGAAAAACAAACTAAGAAATAGCCACAAACAATGATATGAAAAGATAGATTGTAGGTGGATCAGAGATATATTATATTGATTGAGAAAAATCTTTTCTTATAGAATATACATTTAATTTGTTGGCATATTTCTATTTAAGAAAGGCTATTATGTTCATGTCGATATTTGTTTAATGTTTTTAAGAAAAATATCTTTTGAATATTGAAATTATCCGATAGAATTATACATGTAATATTTACTTATTAAAATGCTTCTTATTATTTTTTTTCTATTATTATTATTTATTAGCGTAATGCATCATTATATATTTATTATCAAGATAAAAAGGCTGTTGAGAAAGTTTGGATTCTAATTATATTGCCTCTTTCATCCTATTATAATTATAAAAGAACTCATGTTTGGCTAACATGAATATATTATAAAGCAAAGGTAAGCGTAGTAGAGGAAGTTCTCAAAAAGATAAGAAGTTAACGAAGTAATAACTGTCTGAAAGTAAATGATTATCTTTGTCCATAAAGGCTTTCAGTGTGATTCCCTTGCGACGTATTCTGTGCGAAATTCGTTGCACGCGAATAGTCTTCAGAGTCGCGCTAAAGCTTCGGAACGCGTTGCCGCGAGCTTCATCGCTGTTTCTTTCTTACCTCATATCTATATTTTTTAATTCATGCGATAATCTATCGGATGATTTCTATGGTTAGCATGATTTGTGGATAGAAACCAAGGTGGATCGCTTCATGCTGTTTCATCATCCCTCCCATAAGATTGGAGATGAAACCTCGTTTGCCTGTCTTGAGGAATGGAAAAATCATCGAATGGCGGAAACGTTGGGTTGAGAATCCAAGGATCTTTTGCGTGTCATCGCGAGGTCGCCGAATTTATTTGTTCGTTTGCTCATATAATCAGCCTGGTACCAATCAGCCGCTTCTTGGCCGAGGTCAAGGTTTACGACTGCTTTACAAAAACTTGACCTCGTCCTGAACACCGGAAGCACGTCTGGCACGTTCGCTCGGTACCTGGCAAGCATTCGGTCTTCTTTCCTGAAAGTTTTTTCTCCTACGCAAACAGGATCTCCTAAAACGATCGATCGTATCGAGGCGCATTGTTTCCTGTTGTTCGTCTTTTTGTTCTCTTTGAGGTCTTAACACTGATTGTGTAGTTTCTTCCCAAGGCATCCAAGAGTATATATTCATATCGGTATAACATGAGGTCGATGTAACGAGCGAATTATAGGATATACATAAAGAATGCTTCGAGCGCGTCGACCGCTAATTCTGAAAGCATAAAAGCGGGAAACCGGATATCGCGGTCAGAGGCGTGTCAGTTTCTTGATCGTGAACCGCGAATAGTCTTGCGACAGGCCTCTCTCTTCCCCTCCCTCCCTTCCTCCTTCCCTCCTATTCTTCCTCTCTTATACCCCTGGTCTCTCGCAGCCCCTATCGATTATGCGTCAGCGAAGGACGCGAATCGGCCTTCTTTAGCGTCGAATTTCCGGTCGCGTCATGCTGCATCTGTATAGGACGATTCATGAAAATCAGATCGGAACCGAATGTTCCGCTATCAAGTTAATAATTTTGTTATCATTGACGCAGCGACTGTAATCATAGTGTAATCATAATGTAATCATATAACCAAGTCCCGTCGAACATCGATTCGAACCTTTCCTTGAACTGTTTTTCAGTCGGTAGCGGTTTTTTGATAGTGAGAAGCATCGTGATGTGATTGTGAGACTGACAATAGTGTAATAGTGCTTATAGCATATCTAACTTTTTGTCACCCGAATAATTCTCGACTTGTATTTTCAATTGATCCGTATAAATTTGTTTACTTTGCGGCGATATCGTATGGTTTGCTTATACTTCAGTATTTCATTACTTGATAATTCATTACTAATATAACAGCACATTTACAGAAATATAATGGAATGTACTGTTAATAAATAAAAAGTCGATCTATTTACAATTCACTGGAATGAAATACAACTTCACACCGAGCAAGGAAAGATTAATAACGTGTAATGCTGTTCAATAAGAGACCTAGAGAGCCTTACAATATACTAGAGTGAGTTTTTAAGGAGACAGATCGATTGGATTGTTATTTTATCAATAACAGTAACACCGTTATTTCAACGCTCGAAGTGAAGTGTGTTGCTGACAGACAGCAATTCAAGTAGGTCTTATTGGTCTCCTCGAAGATTCACTATAGCGCATTATAAAGCTCACTGGAGCCGATCAATCATGCCTCTTTGAATCGCCTTGTATGCGTTTGTCGCATCGGAGTGGCGAGTGTACAGCAGTGCGCTGCTGCGCGCCGGCGCCAAAGTATTGAGCCGGTAAATACACCATCTCTAGACACGTAGACAGCTCCAACGCGGCCCTGAAGACATGGGGTAAGTTCTCCTCACTCCGGTTTTCTTCATCTGTCGCTCATTCTGTGCTTCGTCTTTCATTTACGTTGTCGCAGCCCGATTAGGCGCCTTCCCACGCTTGTGTTTATTTCGTGTTCGGCTTGCCCGGAATCTCAGACATAATCGTCGTCACCGTCGTTGTCCTTCAACACTCAGTTCTTCGAGCACTCGGCCGCGAGCGGCAGCCATATCACAAGAGTGATATACTCCTATTTGTCGTGTATTCGAACGCATGAAGCACGTTCGATTAGTAATAGTCCTTTAGAATATTCTCGGAAAGCACTCTTTTTTAGAATTATATTGTGAGATGATGTGATGACGATGAGAAGATGTTCATGACATCGGACGATTAATCACGGAGAACGTACTTCTCCCTCCAATGAAAACTGATTCTCGCGATCTTTGTGACATTGTGTCGCGTTGTACATATTTTTCGCTTTGCGTATGATTTATTTTGTGTATAACTTCTACGGTATAGAATAAAATATGAAATATTTTGGTGCGTCATTTGTATACATATAATATAATATAATATAGAAATATCAAAAGAATATGGAATAGAAAATGTAAACAAAAGATACATCTTGCAAATTTCTTCATAACTTTTTCTTTACCATTTTCTTCGTCATTATTTTCAGTAAAAAGATCGAGAACATAGGCAGGATGACGGCTATGACGCAGGAGGAGATAGTCGCAGGCACCAGAACTGTGGCGCAGGGCCTAGAGGCCTTGCGGGTGGAGCACGGTGGACTCTTGCAGGGTCTGCAGTCTCAAGATGCACCAGCGGCGCGTGACAAAGCCAGTTTGCTGTCGAAAATCATCGAGATGATCGACTTAGGCCTGGGCGAGGCCCAGGTAATGCAAGCACTCGCCAGCCACTTACAGATGGTTGAGGCGGAAAAACAAAAGCTAAGGACCCAAGTGAAGAGGCTGTGCCAGGAAAATGCCTGGTTGCGAGACGAGCTAGCCGGGACCCAGCAGAAGCTACAAGCAAGCGAACAAGCGGTGAGTTCCATTGGCGACGTTTGCCTTCTAAAGATAGCAGTAATGGTCCTTCCTTCCTTTTAATGCGTCTCCAGGTACTTGTGTGTTGTAACTAGTGACGCCAATGAGAGCCAATATTTTTAATTATATCCAAATGTCCAAAAAAAAAATAATTATATCCAAGATGTTACACAAAATTACAGAATAAAAAAAGTATTTTATTTCGGAAAGAAGACCAACCGTTTCCTGTATATTTTGACGAGCTGAAACAAAATCCGTTTCCAAAAATTCGTATCATGTCACATCTATGAGATATACGTGGTAAGAGGATCCAAAATTATAGAATTCATATTGTAAATTAAAATAACGCAGGTTATAAATTCTTATCTACGTAGAATCACAATTATAAACTATAAACCAACCAAACCTAGTTTTTTGAACTCTCAACCCATAAACCTCAAACTCATACATTACAAATTCATATACTCCCTAATTCACATATACCCTTGAAGACAAAATCTCGAAATGATCCGGCTAGTGAAGACAAGATCTGAAATTAATCCAGCCAGTGAAGGCAAAACACTGATATAAACCAACAACCTCACTAACCTTCTGCTTTTTTTTCTTTTTTTTTTAACTTTTTTGTGCGATCGTATTTTTTTACTTCAAATGACCTTCGGATCGTTTTCCTTTTATGTTTCTTGTGTCTCTTTTTCAGTAACCAACAATAATTCGGCATCATATTTTCATCCCATCTACCTCGGTATCTTCTCTCAATTTTCTTCAGGTCTTGGTGAAATCGCTCGCGCTGTTATTCACTATAGTGTCTTAGATTTTCGGGAAAGTAGTCGAGATAAGAACGGAGAAAATGCAATTTTAAAAATTCATAAGATATCCTAATTTATTATAATTCGATAACATGGTTTGGACGATTTCTTTTTTTATAGTTTTATAGTTTATTTGTGTCTTGCCTTCACTGGCCAGATTATTTCGAGATCTTGCTTTCAAGGAACTTGGCTTGGTTGGTTTAGAGTTTATGATTCTATGTAGGTAGAAATTTATAATCTGTTATTTTAATTTTTGTAATGTAAATTATGTGATTTTGGATCCTTTTACAACGTGTATCTCATAAATGTGATGTGATACGAATTTTTGGGAAACGAATTTTATTTCAGTGTATCAAAATATGTAGAAAACCATTGTTCTTCCTTTCGGAACAAAATACCTTTTTTATTCTATGGTTGTATTATTGATAATGTGGTTACATGGACAATGCTGTTTACAGTAATTGTCAATAATATTAGTAACAAATTACATATTGATGTGCCGCACCTTAAACAGATGCGGCACATCAGTAACAGTATTAAAAAAGTTGACTTTGAATAACTCACTGATATACGAGGACAGTCTGAAAAGTTCTCGGCCTGACACATAGATGGCATTAGAAACTGTCAAACTATAATTGTATTGAAAAGTGGCATCCCTGATATAAACCCATGTAAAATTTTATTTCGATCTGTCAAGTCATTCGAGTAGTAGCACCAGTTTAATATTGACGTGTCATTGTCTTTTTTAAAATGGAAAAAATTGAATATCGTGCAGTGATTAAATTCTTTGTTTTGGATGGTTTAACACACCAACAGAAATTCATCCGAAATTCTTAAAAGTGTATAAGGATGCATCACTTTCATTTTCCACTGTGAAAAAATGGGCTGCTCTTTTTAAATCTGGTCGTACAAGCCTCGAAGATGATCCACGCGAAGGTTATCCAAAAACTGCTACAACACCACAAAACATTCAACAAGTCCATGATATGGTGTTAGATGATCGGCGAGTGAAAATGCGTGAAATAGCTGAGGCCATAGGCATCTCAAAAGAACGAATTGGAAATATTTTGCATGAAGAATTACATATGAAAAAGCTTTGTGCAAGATGGGTGCTGCATTTGCTAACAATTGATCAAAAACGCATTCGAATGCGTATTTCTCAAGCGTATTTGGATCGTTTTAAGCAAAATAAAATGGATTTCAAGCGTCGTTTCATAACTGTTGATGAAACTTGAATCCACCACTATACACCAGAGCGAAAAGAACAGTCGAAACAATGGATTGAAGCCGGTGGACGTGTACCAAAGAAGGCAAAGACGGTCCCATCAGCAGGAAAGGTTATGGCAAGTTTTTTGGGATTACAAAGGTGTTGATCGATTATCTTCAGAAAGATAAAACGATTAACTCTGAATATTATTATAATCTTTTGGATCTACTGGATGCAAAAATTCGTGAAAAAAGACCTGCTTTAAAGAAGAAAGGAATCGTTTTGCATCAAGATAATGCACGTGTTCATACAAGTGTTTTGACAATGGCAAAATTCAACGAATTAAAGTACGAATTGCTTGAACATCGAGCATATTCACCAGATTTGGCTCCCTCTGACTATTATCTGTTTCCAAACCTGAAAAAATTTCTGGCTGGGAAGCATTTTACAAATGACGAAGCTATTGCCGTGGATGGATATTTTGCAGACCTTTCGGAATCACACTTTAATAATGGTATTGAATTATTGGAAAAACGTTGGAACAAATGTATTGAAGTTTTAGGAGATTATATTGAAAAATAAAATATATTTCACGGCAAAAAAAATTTTCTTTCATTGTTAGGCCGAGAACTTTTCAGACTGCCTACGTAGATTAAATCTAAAAAGAACGGTTCGTATACACAGCTTTGTTAATGCCTGAACATTTAAAGGAACGTTGCCTATATTTGACGAGTTTTCAATTTCTTTTATCATTTGCAAATACTTAATAAAAAATAGGATAGAAAGTAATTAGAAGTTCGATTTATTTGCGACATTCTATAATTTTTTGAGATTTTTTGTACAATAATATCTTCTACAAATACATCTTTTTTAAAACCTAAGTGGTATAATTTTGGCAACTAATTGTCTATACAATGCGGTTCAAAAATTCCTGGACTAAGGCAATAGAAACTAAAAAAAGAAGACGGATATTTTTTTCAATTGATTTATTCAAAATAGGATCCATTAGATATCCATTAGATATGATATAATACATATGTTAGCACATGTTTCCAAATTCTTCATGGCGTTAGAAAAGTCTTCTGTGGGAATCTCGTTTAGTTAGTCGGTCATGGCTTTTTGAATCTCTTCAATTGTATCAAATCTTGCACCCTTCAGCTGTAACTTTATTTTCGGGAATAGGAAATGGTTGGAGGGAGTCAAATCTAGCGAAAATGGGGAGTAGTTCAATGTTGCGACTTGTTCTTGAGTCAGAAACTGTCGAATTATTATTGCCGAATGTGCATGGTGTTGTCGTGCAAGTGGAAAAAATCACAAGTGCGGTACAGGATGGATAAACACGTCGAATCCACGAAATTGGACGGTCTAATACACCTTTTCGATCTTTTTTGACCATTTTATCGATGGGAGCAATATTGTCATCGATTTGACTTGTTGGGGGCCAACCACTGCCTTCATCGTCCTTCACTGACTTTCTACCCTTACGAAACCGTTTGTGCCATTTAAAAATTGTTGCTCGATTTAATGCTGCATCACCGTAAGCCTTCTGAATCAGTTCCGTAGTTTTTGTAGCCGAAAAATCGATTTTACAGCAAAATTTAATCGCCCCACGTTATTCCTCCTTAACATTCATCTCATTACATTGACACAGAGTAATAACAACAGTTAGTACGAGACATTCTGTCTTAATAACTCCAACTGTACTAACGCCAATTTGCACTCTTGTAAGAAATGGTTTCAACTACGTAGTTCAATCGCGGCTTGGTGAATGGCATTGGTAGGAAAACGGTAAAAAATTCGATCCGGGAACTTCTGGATCGCACTGTGTAAATTATTTCACGGCTTTTCTAAATTGTACCATGTTTCTTTTATCGTATCGATGTAATTAATTTAAAAACTGTGAGGGAATAAAAATAAAATATAAACAATTGATATAAAAATATATGTTTAATTGAAATTATAGTTTGTATAAAAAACTAAAAATCTTTTTTAATTAAAAATATTAAAATTATTAAAATAATTATTAAAATATTTTTAAATAAAATAATTATTAATTTTATTTTATATGAAAATTGATTTTATATTCATAAAATTATTCTTTGGCTATGTAACTAAAAATTGCATAATTTATCTATTACATCCTCCAGATCAAAATCATAGAAACAAAATATTTTTTTCTTTTTTAATTTAATTAAGAAGTATGTTACGTGTTTGTAGTATTTGTAGAATCGTGTCGAGTGAAATCTGCACTCAACTTTACTAATATCCGGTTAATACCCGAATACAAGAAGAAGAAAAAGATTGGAGCTTCACGAGATGTCTGTACCGCTTTGCGGCTTCGCCGGAGCAGAGAGCGAGACATGCCGCGCTCTCGCTTGTGCTTCGCATGTCGCGCTCTCCTGCGTTCTCGCGCGCTACTATCTATCGCAATTCACATGACTATTCGCGCGCATATATATGAATTGTACTCTTACATAATAAAGTAATTAACCATTGAACAAAAATTTATTTTTAATTAAAATAAATAAATATAGGTAACACAAAAGAAAAAGATAAACTTTAGATTTTAAGAACAATAGTCATAGATATAATTTTCCTTGGTAATTCCTAAATTATACCAGTATAATAGGCAATCAATAGGTGGTACAATTTAACCCTTCATTGCGCTACTTTGCACATCTGCAAAGCAGAGTTTGAACTGGATTTTCTCTGCTGTCAGTCAGAGTTTAACATTGCCGATTGCTTTGCTTATTTGAATAGACACGGCTCTAAGCGGGAAAAAAGAATTGGCCACCAGTTTGTGCTAGTTTTGCAGATATGCAAAGTGACAAAGAAAATTATTTTTCAAAAAAATATAAGTGAAATATTTAAAAAAAATTTTTCCTGTATTCCTTGACCAATCCTGCACATGAAAATAATTATTAATGGTCATTTATAAAAAGTGCGGAATGAAGGGTTAAGACACTATTCCTATTTTTCAAATTATGGCAGTAAAGTATACACCGAGTAAGATTATGTCTAAACTATGTCATGCAAATATATTAATTTTAATATATATGCAAATATATTAATTTAAATATATAAAATGATAAGCAGCTAAATTAATACATCTTTTGAAACTTTCTAAATGCTTTATGTAGAAGCGGATATTTACTTTTAAAATAAAAGAAAATCTTTATTTGCATTTTTTAACAAAATACTTTCGTGCATAAACATTCACTTCCTTCTATTAACTTTATGATGATAGATGAACTTCGCATAATATGCAGATGGCGTTAGACTTTTGGATTCTATGAAATATAAAGATAGTATAATTTAGGAAACCGTACAATATCGATGACTTTCTCCTAGAGTTATTAAACGTTTTCGGCCAAATGTTTCCCCATATATAGGGTGAGTCAATTAAAGTGTTACAGACTTATATCTTGGAAATGAATAATTTTAGAGAAAAATGTTTCAGACAAAAGTTGTATGGTGTCAAATGGGACATAAGAAGGTATCATTGATTAGACCTTGATTAGCCATTTGAAGGTTACGTGAAGGTCACCAACAATTTTTCAAATGGAACGCCCTACTTTTTTTGGCATATTCTTATAACGTATTTCGTATAAGGGCTTTCCAAAACACTACAACAAAGTATTTTTTTGTTAAGCACATCCCGAGTTATGAAGCTTCAAATTTACAGTATCGTCGGCATTAGCATTACCCAAGGTGTACCGCGTGGAGGTTGCACGATCGGATTTACACCTCTTGTGTGCGTGCGTGTGTGTGTGTGTGTGTATGTGCGTGTTCGCACGCACACACACGCGCGCGCGCGCGCGCGCGCACACACACACACACACACACACACACACACACACACACACACACACACACAAAAAGAGGTGTAAATCCGACCGTGCAACCTCCACGCGGTACACCTTGGATAATGCTAATGCCGACGATACTGTAAATTTGAAGCTTCATAACTCGGGATGTACTTAACAAAAAAATACTTTGTTGTAGTGTTTTGGAAAGCCCTTATACGAAATACGTTATAAGAATATGCCAAAAAGAGTAGGGCGTTCCATTTGAAAAATTGTTGGTGACCTTCACGTAACCTTCAAATGGCTAATCAAGGTCTAATCAATGATACCTTCTTATGTCTCATTTGACACCATACAACTTTTGTCTGAAACATTTTTCTCTAAAATTATTCATTTCCAAGATATAAGCCTGTAACACTTTAATTGACTCACCCTGTATATCAGGTTGTCTAAAAAGTATTGAATCTTTTACGCACAAGATAGCGTTAGTGTCCCAAATCTCAGGTATATGAGTCGCAGCAGGTTAGGCCTAACGTCATTTGACAGCTGACAGTTGAAGCTAGTAGATGTACAAAAAGTGTTGGAATTCTTATAATCAGACGTAAGGTATTGCGCTGTGAAGACAAAATTTCCGCAAAACTATGCTACATTTTACAATTTTATTTCGATAAAGGCGCAAATGCTGCGCAGGCCCGTGAAGAAATTTGTGCTGTTTATAGGCAAGATACGTTATCAAAAGCAATAGCCAAAAGATGGTTCAGTCGCTTTCGTTCTGGAAATTTCGATGTCCAAGATGCCCCTCGCAGTGGGCAACCAATCAGAAAAAATGGATGATATTCTGGCAAAAATCGAGCAAGACTGGCATGTAAGCAGCCATGACATCGCTAATGACCTAAACATCCATCATTAAACAGTGTTAAACCATTTGGAGAAAGCTGGCTACAAAAAGAAGCTCGATGTTTGGGTGCTACATGATCTGACTCAAAAATATTTACTCGATCGAATTTCTATCTGCGAATCTCTACTGAAACGTAACGAAATCGAGTCATTTCTGAAGCGGTTGATCACGAGTGATAAAAAGTGGATAACCTACGACAACAATGTGCGAAAAAGATCGTGGTCGAAGCGAGGAGAAGCTCCACAGTCTGTGGCAAAGCCTACATTGACGCCCAGGAAGGTTATGCTGTGTGATTGTTGGGATTGGAAGCGCATCGTGCATCACGAGCTGCTGCCGCCAAGCAAAATGATAGACTCAGACCTGTACCGTCGACAATTAGCGCGATTGCACCTAGCAATTCAAAAGAAATGGCCGGAACTGGTCAACAGAAAGGGTGTCGTATACCACGCTGACAACGCTAGACCGCATACATCTTTAACGACCCGTCAGAAATTGAGAGAACTTGGCTGGGAGGTTTTAATGCATCCACCGTATAGCCCGGACCTGGCACCGTCAGACTATCATTTGTTTCAGTCTCTGCAGAACTCCGTGAATGGTGTTAAATTAGTTTCAAAAGAGGCCTGTGAAAACCACGTGTTACAATTTTTTGACCAGAAACCAAAGAAGTTCTATAGAGACGAGATCATGGTGTTGCCGGAAAAATGGAAAGAAGGTCATCGAACGAAATGATGTATATGTGGTTTCATAATGTTATTTTCAATAACAATAAACATATTATCAATTTTGACCTCCAAAGGCTCAATATTTTTTAGACAACCTAATATTATGACTTGATCATCTGAATGTAATTTTTTTTGCTGATTATGCATAACATCAGAACGGACTAAACTTTATTATTTTACGCGACATCAAACATTAATTATAGCTGCTTTGGAGCATTAGTGATGATTCTTCAAGTGATCAGCAATCACGATGAATACGTAGAAATGAATGCGTCTAGACGAAAATGTCTGGAAACTCTCGATCTAATCAATATTCAGGTATTAGTGAAACTATGTTCCTAGACATCTGACTTTTATTTAGTTTTATTTTTATTGTCATTTCATTGTCATGTTCATGTTTATTGTTTATTTTATCATATTATGGAAAAGTTAAGCTTACGGCACATGATGTATGTTTTATTACTGTTTTTACTGATTGGCTCGTTGTGCGCTGCTCTGTGAGTTACGTTGCGTGCTACTAACATTTTATCTATTGGGTATGGGAATAAGTTTTCAGAAAGATATCGGTAGTGGTACTAATTTCGTGTTTGATGGAACGGCTATACCTGTGTTTTGAAAGTGTATTTGTGTGCTTTGAATCACAGTAGTAGACATTCGTTTGAAGCGTAAACATTTTTTTTTTCGCGTCGAAAATGGCATTTATCTCAACGAAGCAGCATTTGCGGGGAATGTTACTCCATTACTATATTCTGAAGAAAAATGTTACTGAAACGCATCGAATACTTATTGATATTTACAGTGATCATGCTCCGTCAAGTACCACGTGTAAAGAGTGGTTTCGGCGTTTTCGAAGTGGTGATTATGACGTGAGCGGCCGAGAACGCGAAAGGGCACCTAAAAAATTCGAAGATGCACAACTGCAAAATTTACTCGAAGAAGATCCGAGTCGAACGCTCGAAGATTTTTCAAATGAGTTAAATGTTGATAAATCTACCGTCGAGAAACGTTTACATGCGTTGAGAATGGTCCAAAAATCAGGAAATTGGGTGCCGCATCAATTGAAAGAGAGAGTCATTGAAAGATGTCTGGTGACGTGCAAGAAGCTGCTTCAAGGATAAAAAAGGAAGGGTTTTCTGCATTGAATTGTCACTGGCGATGAAAAATGGATTTACTACGACAATCCCAAATGACTGAAATCATGGGTGGTGCCAGGTAAACCACGTCCATTAACTCCAAAACGGAATATCCACGGTTCGAAAGTTATGTTATGCATCTGGTGAGATCAGAAGAGCGTTATTTATTATAAGGTTCTAAAACCGTCCGAAACCATCATTGGCGATCGCTACCGACTGCAGTTAATACGTTTGAACCGAGCTTTAAAAGAGAAATGACCGGAATGGGATAATAAGCACAACAAGCTGATTTTGCTACAAGACAACGCTAGGCCCCACGTTGAAAAACCGGTCCAAAAATACTTGGAAGGATTGAATTGGGAAAACTTGCCCCACCCACCGTATTCACCAGATATTGCTCTTTTGGATTTCCACTTATTTCGGTCCATGCAGTCGGCCCTTTCAGAGCGGTTCACTTCTCATAAAGACATCGAAAAATGGCTTAATGAATGGATCGAGTCAAAAGAACCTGATTTTTTTCTTCAAGGAATCCGTTTACTACCTGAAAGATGGGAGAAAGTTGTTGCTTCCAATGGGGCGTACTTTGAATAAAATTATTTTATATTTTTTTTGTTTAAATAAACGACTAATTTATATTTAAAACGGGCGGAAACTTATTTCTATACCTAATACTATTTGTGAATTAAATGGATACATAGAATAGACCGATTAATTCGAATGCAGATTCTCCAGTAATACTGGCATAGTTTTTATTATTGCATGGGAGAATGTGAAACAAAATAAAAATATCAAAAATAAAAATATTTTGTTTGAAAGTTGAGTGCATAGTTTAATTACTTGCATAAGATATCTAAATGTTTTTGAATAATTATGTTACTATCTTTGCTGTTCAAAGAGCAACTAGAATGCTCTGATAAATAATCTAAACACGATTCGTTTTTATTATCCATTTATTATCCATTATTCATATTTATTATTAGGATTCAGAAAGGTCAAAATTGTTACAACAAACAGGAAAACATTATCATTATTCATTAATAGCAGAAATACGACACATCAGAATTTTTTTATTATTTTGATACTTCTAGCAGTTTTAAAAAAGAGTCCATTAACAGGTTGCCGATGAAGAAGCGTTGCCAATAAAAAGCCATTTCATAGGCTGCCAGTTGATAAGTGATGACAATATAAATCCTATTTATCGGCTCTCATTAGATAAAATATTAAGCGTTGTTGGTTTTTGTTTCGCATGTATAATGCATTTAGAGCTAAAATCTTTTCAGCTGTATTATCAGATTGGTAATAAAGTCATGTCGTGTTTTTACAGATAGATGGATTTACTTGTCATTAAACACAATTAATTTAATTTCAAAACTTATAATCCTTTATATTGTTTAATAGCTGACATTTCAAGCTCTCTTTAAAAAAAAAGTGCATTATTTGGTAAAGATTTGTTTGTTTGACATTGAGTTAAAAATTGAAAATCAAAACGAGCATTCCCTCCATATTTTACTTTTTTTATTTTTAAAAATTTTTAAAAAGGAGAAAACACTGTGTAAGCTCTTCACAACTTATGTGCTATATATAGTGAGGAATCCTTAACAGAACGTCAGTGTCAATGTGGGCTTGCTCGTTTTCATTCAGAAGATTTTTCTGTGAAAGATGCACCACCGTCAGGCCGGCCAGTTGAGATTGATGACGACAAAATAAAAGCATTGTTTGAATTCAACCACCATTATACGACACGAAAGATCGCTGAGAAACTAAATTTATCACATACATGATTGAAAACTATTTAAAACAATTTGGATACGTTAACAAACTTGGGTTCCACATGAGCTCAAAGAAATTCATCTCACCAAACGCATCCATATAAGCGATTTTCTCTTGAAACGTCAGCAGAACGATTTATTTTTTAAACGAATGTTAATTGGCGATAAAAAATAGATTGTTTGCGACAATATGGAACGAAAAAGATAATTGAGTAAACAGTGCAGAGCACTTCTAAAGTAGACATTTATTAAAGGAAGATTTTGCTATCTGTTTGATGGGATTACAAGAGTATTATATTTTTTAAACTGCTTAAACGTAATCAAACGATTGATTCAGAATTGTACTGTTGTCAATTGGACAAATTACACGAAGCAATCAAGCAGATGCGACCAGAACTGGTGAATCGTAAAGGTATTGTCTTTGACCATGACAACGTTAGACCACATACATCATTAGTCACCCGCCGCAGAAATTGTTGCAGCTTGGGTGGGATATGTTATTATACTCATCATATCGGCTTGATCTTGCACCAACAAATTATCATTTATTTCATTTCTTGTAAAATTTTTTGAAGGGAAAAAATTTGATTTTGATGAGGCTATCAAATCATATTTAGATCAGTTTTTCACCGATAAGAACTAGAAGTTCTACGAGGCCGGAATCATGAAGATACTAAACAGATAGCAAAAAGTCATTGAATTAAACAACCCAGACAGCACACGGATGTCCATTGGACGTCTGTTATATGTCCATTTTTTTTACAAAAGATGTCCATAGGACGTACGTTTGTCATAACTTCGGACATAGGACGTCCGATGGACGTCCTACAGGTCCGATGTTCAATAAGGACATCCTTGTTACGTCCAATTTATGTCCACGGACGTAAATCGGACATACGGACATAAATTGGACGTGAAAAGTACATCCATTGGATGTCCGGTGCTATCTGGGAATGTATTACAGAATAAAGTTTTTGCTTTGTATGAAAAAATCGCTTTTCACATAGAAGAAAAAACGACATAACTTTCTTGCCAGCTTAATAGATTGTACTTTACCTTTAAAATAAGTCATATCTTTCAAATGAAATAAGTATATAATTTAGCAATAAAGGAATAAATGAAAACTAATAAATGAAAACGAAGTATGCGAAATAACTTTGCAGCAAATTAAAAGAAAAAGAAAATTAACAGATAAGTTAAAGAAATAGCATAAATAAAGTTAACAGATAAGTTAAAAACATGGCATAGATTATTTCTTTATCTGTTAATTTTCTTCTAATTTGAAATGTAAAATATTTGCGAAATATAAAATTAATATTTGAAATATAAAATTATTTTAATTAAAGTAATTTTTTAATTTTGTGATGGAGAAGGAAAAAATATATTGTGATGGCAATAGGGTAAACAAAACAAACGGTAGAAGTGCTAATTGATGCATATAAGGACGAATCCTACTTGTACACGCTGACTCAGCTTAAAATCATGCAAAGAAAATAGCATCTATTTTATAAAACTATATATCCTATCCTTTAAAAACTAGCATGTTAGCATGCATGATAACACACAACATAAAAAATTTCGAGCTTTGTAGCTAGTATGCTAGCTTGCATGTAATTTAACACGAGAAACTGCGTCGTTTGCTGCAGGCTTTAGACGAAGATAGCAATGGAAAAGGAATATAGTTGTTTTTTATATTTTCAAATCTCTCACAAAAAAGCAGTCTGTGTATACAGGATGTCCTATTTAACTTGAGACACCGAAATAATTCGAAAACAAAGAAGAAAAACAAAAAATCGCTGAAACATGTGTCGAACGAATTCCGAGGACGAGTAAAATGGCATGATTCCTTTTTCATTTGGTGGATATCCTTAAGGTAATTTTAAGGTCAACTTTGTTATTTCAAGTGAAAACCTATATTTTTATGACGGAAGCATATTCTACGTAAGAAAACAATTAACTTTTGTCCGAAACATTTTTTTATTTGATCATTACTTTCGAAGATATCGTACGAAGTAATTCCGATTTTTATTCAAAACGAATAACATAAACGTATTACAATAAATGCTCAAAATGATGGCCTTCCATTTCCAAACATTTGTTAATGCGATTAATAAAAGATCGATGCACTGATAATAAAGTCTCTGGACGGATATCGCGACAAGCATTTCGGATTCGCTCTTTCATGTTTTCTGGTGTGGTTGGTCGATCGTGATAAACTTTTTCTTTAAGGTGGCCCCATAAATAAAAATTTAATGGTGTTAAATCAGGCGACCTTGCCAGTTAATTGGATGGACCTCCCCGACTTATCTAGCGACCAAGATATTTCTGATTCATTATTTGGCATGCATAACGCGAGCTGGGCATCCGTCTTGCTGAAACCACATATTTCTTCTATCTGCTAGGCTTATTTCTTCGAGTAGCACGGGTCATTCTACATCCAAGAAGTTTTCATATTTTATTCCATTCAGCGTACCATTGATGAAAGAAGGACCAATTATTTTATCGTCAATGATTCCATACCAAACATTGACAGACCATGGACGTTGATGTTCTACTTCGCGAAGCCATCTCGGATTTTGATCTGACCAATAATGCATATTATGCCGATTAACTTCTCCATTATTGGTAAAAGTAGATTCATCAGAAAATAAAACCGAAATCAAAACATCTCAGCGGTGCGATTGCGCTTCTTTTGTTCAGTATAAACACGAGGTACGGAATACTTGTAAACATGAGATTTTCATATGATCGTGATTTTCTGATGAATTTACTTTTACCAATAATAGAAAAGTTAATCGGCATAATATGCATTATTGGTCAGATCAAAATGTTTGGAAATGGAAGACCATCATTTTATTGTGATACGTTTATTTTATTTGTTTCGAATAAAAATTGGAATTACTTCGTACGATATCTCCGAAAGTAATGATCAAATAACAAAATTTTTCGGACAAGAGTTAATTGTTTTTTTTTTTACGTAGAATATGCTTCTGTCATAAAAAATATAGATTTTCATTTGAAATCACAAAGTTAACCTTAAAATCACCTTGAGGATATCCACCAAATAAAAAAAGGAATCATGCCATTTTACTCGTCCTCAGAATTCGTTCGACACGTGTTTCAGTGATTTTTGTTTTTTTTCTTTGTTTTCGAGTTATTTTGATGTTTCGAGTTAAATGAGATACCCTATATAAGTGTATATGGTGACTATATAACTAAAAAAATCGCAAAATAAATATCATAAAAAATGGTTATTTAAAAAAAAATTTTGTAAAATAATCATAAATAATTTTAAAATGAAAGCCAGGATTGACATTGTTAGTGACGTTATTCTGACGAAAGTCGATAGATATATGAAGATAGACATTTTATATTCCATGTACATAGAACTCGCAAAGCATATTATTATTTATATATTTATAGTTTTTATTTTCAGATGATATTGTGCAATCAGACAACTTTTGATTCATTTATTACATAAGAAATAAAGGCAGTATTTATTTTATTAACTTTTCATTATTTAAGCTATACAATATGGAAGAAGGTCAAATCCCGATATTGTTCATAGTTAATTCTTATTATTTAAGATTATCTTAAGTACAGTTTTAAGATGTCGTAAACTAATCACAACAGAGCCACATAAGCGTCTTAAAAGACATTATTTATGAATATTAGGGCCAGAGCACATCCTTCTTCAGGATAGAAATGAAGAACTCTGATTGGTTGATTCTCTTATGCGTTATATATTAAGCGTTATGCAGAAGTCTGTGCTATGGCCCTTAGTCTCTGACTAGGTACACGCGCGCCGGTCCTGAGCGCTACATAGACAAGAGCGCTTATTCATTAACTTTAACACGTTCTCCTGCAAAAACTACTTGTCGGACGCAATTATGCTAAAAGAAAAAGTTGTTTATTTTAGCATAAAGTATCATGTCTTGTACTCCGAATGCGGGAATTTCGGATCACCCTGTATATTTTGCTTATTGTTAATATCTTTCAGTCATGTACATTGGCTGCGTTCAGCAGAACAAAATGATCAGTGAGCGCTTAGTGATTTTCGCTCCTGATTGGTAAATACTTCTGGATCTATGAAGAATCTAAAAGAATGCTCCAATCACAGACAATAATCACTAAGTGCTCACTGATCACTTTGTTCTACTGAACGCGGCCATTTATAGATGTTAAGATAAAGCTATCATAGTAACAGTTTATCGTTTTGACATATTATTCCCCCTTGTTTTTCTTATGTAATCTATAAATGATAAATTAATAATATATATTATTAAAAAGATTTTATTAACCTAATTGGACGTAACCTAGTAACGCGATGTTAAGAGAATTTCGAGCAGTTAATCAATTATAGTCGACAGGTATTTTTGTTCCATTTCAATGTATATGGTACATCTATTTATACTGCTACGTCACAAATTAATGACAGGTGCTAATTTTTTACGTATAGTTGAAACACGGTGATAATAAATAAACGTGCTAAGATCGATATTAGCTTACACACTTCGCGAGACTGAAAATAATTTGCTTAATATCGATATTACGTCAATGAGATGTGAAATAAACAAGATGTTTTTTCTTGTACAGATGTTGAATGTAAGCGAAGTTTGATAGATATCTTATTGATAACTAAACGATAAATAAACTAAACAAAACTCACGAAGCAGATGTTTTAATGAAATTGATTATGAAAAACGATGTTGTTTGTCGACGTTTGCTGCAATCTTAGAAAAATATTGTATATAAATAAATTAAAAAATGGTTTACGAAAGATATTTATGATTTAGCTATCATTATCAGGTTAGTTTCGTTATGTTAATTAGAAAACAAGATAAATTGTTTGATTTTTTCATAGGTTGTAAATTATTAAATAAGAAAATTTATATTATTATAATTAGTAATATATATAGAAATAATACGCATAAAGAATTATTTTTATTATAACCTTTTAGTTTGCGCGTTTTATATATTATTGGACGAATTAATACATTCTTTGTTCCAGAAATAATCGGAATGGCTCTATTTTAACGAAATTAGTGGCGCCTTCTGTTACTGGAAGATTGAGTTAGGAAGTGTCAACCTTCTTTAATAACCTGTAAAAATTTCATGACATTTCAATCACTAGAAGCCAAGATACGATGCATTTAAGTGAGTAGTTTGACCTCGGTCGAATTGACAATTGTTGCACGATAATGCATCTTCTCATTGTTCGTCAATTGTCACTGATTCTTTAACCAAAAATCAAATGTTATTGCTTCAACATCCCTCGTATTCACTACATTCAATTTGATTTTTGGTCAAAAAATTCAGTGACAATTGACAAACAATGGGAAGGTGCATTATCGTGCAACAATCGCCAATTCGATCAAGGCATCAAACTACTGTCATTTAAATGCATCATATCTTAGCTTCTAGTAAACGAAATGTCATGAAATTTTTACAGGTTATTAAGGAAGGTTGACACTTCCCAACTCAATCTCCCACCAACAGAAGGCGCCATTAATTTCTTTAAAATAGAGCCATTCCAGTTATTTTTGGGATATGTATATTGATACATTTTATCGTAATGTCCCTGTTTCATTTTAAATTTTCGAGAATTTCATGCAACTGTATTTTGTAGGTCGCTCAACTAGAAGAAGAGAAGAGGCATTTAGACTTTATGGCCAGTATGCGACAATACGATCCCGATCCGTCGACAGAGGATGAAAATGCTAAGGATAGGCCGAAAGATGACCCCGTTGTGGACCTTTTTCCTGATGATGATGCGGATGATCGCAATAGTAAATGTATGTAACATTTTGTTTTTTCAAGAAATAACTATGTTACGTGGAAATTGCCAGTGTGTATGGTTTATTGGTGGCTAATAAAATCCTTTTATTGCTCTTTCTATTAATTTGCAGCCATATCTCCGACTCCACCATCACAATTTGCGCAGCAAGTGAACGCTGGTTACGAAATACCGGCGCGACTGCGCACCTTGCATAACCTAGTGATTCAATATGCGAGTCAAGGTCGCTATGAAGTCGCAGTACCGTTGTGCAAGCAAGCGTTGGAGGACTTAGAGAAGACCTCCGGTCATGACCACCCGGACGTGGCTACCATGTTGAACATTCTCGCACTTGTATACCGCGACCAGAACAAGTATAAGGAAGCGGCGAATTTACTGAACGACGCCCTGGCTATTCGCGAGAAGACTTTAGGTGAAAATCACCCCGCTGTGGCGGCGACTCTCAATAATTTGGCAGTGCTGTACGGGAAACGAGGCAAATACAAGGAAGCGGAGCCATTGTGCAAGCGTGCGCTAGAGATACGCGAGAAAGTATTGGGTCGTGATCACCCTGACGTCGCAAAACAGTTGAATAATTTGGCGCTGTTGTGTCAGAACCAGGGCAAATACGAGGAAGTCGAACGCTATTATCAACGTGCACTCGAGATCTACGAGGCCAAGCTGGGTCCAGACGATCCCAACGTCGCCAAGACGAAGAACAACCTAGCCTCGTGTTTCCTCAAGCAAGGCAAATACAAAGACGCCGAGGTGCTATACAAACAGGTGCTCACGCGGGCGCACGAGAGGGAATTCGGTGCTATCGACGGCGACAACAAGCCGATTTGGCAGGTATAAGATTGACTCCTTAGCACCATATCGTAGTTGATTTATGAAATTTTAACGCTGATCGTTAACTCCTTATCATCTCTGTATATATGAAGCGAATATTCAGTTCAAAATTTATTTTTTTTTATTACACAAATATGATATAAAATTTTTCTCAAATTTATAAGTTTTTACTTGCAACTCTATATTAAATTATATTTGTATGATTATTGCCTCTATTTTATTGATGTAACCTTTGCTAATAGAAAGTTGCAACAACATTTAAAGCTGGGAAATTACAATATCTGCCTAGCGCAAAGTATGTTTGCCAAATATGTTGAAATAAACATATACACAGTCTGTCCCAGATCCAATGAGACTGGTCTAAAAAAAAATACAAAGCGTTTATTATTTTTATTTTTATTCTTGTTTACTCAAAATAGTCTCCTTCTGAGTCAATACAGCGCTGGAAACGTTCAACAAATTTTTCGAAACATTTTTTATATCATCGGCTGGAATGGCCTTTAGTATGGCAGTCGAAGTCTTTTGGATGACCGGGATGGTATCGAAACGATTTCCTTTCATCGCCAATTTCAGTTTGGGAAATAGCCAGAAGTCGCACGGAGCCAAATCAGGTGAATACGGTGGATGATCGATAACAATGATGCCTTTTTTGGTCAAGAATTCACGTACCATGATGGCTTTGTGCGATGGTGCATTATCGTGCAACAAAAACCAACTGCCTGGCTCTCGATATTCCGGTCGAACTCGTCGAATTCTGGCCCATAATCATTGTAGAACTCCCAGATAATATCTGGGCAGACACACAGCGGTCGCTTCGAAGAATTTCTTTGACTTTCTCGATGTTTTCTTCATTGCGAGTGGTTTTTGACGGCGGTGCTCGGTCATCGTCTGCAAGATCCTCACGACCGTCACGGAATCGGCCAAACCAACGGAAAACCTGTGCACGGGACATGCATTCATCTCCGTACACATTTTTTAGCGTTTCGGACGTTTCTGCACCACTTTTACCCAATTTAAAAGTTGATTTTTCGACCGACGTACACAAAGTGACTTTACATAAAATGTCAAACCACAGTGAAATATAAACCGAATTCGCTCAAATTTTGAAGTTAAGTAGATGGAGGATAGAACATTCACCTACTGTCATTCACTCATAGATATCGCTGCGCTAAGAACTTTGATGGAACCAGTCTCATCGTATCTGGGACAGACTGTGTATGATCATAAAATAATCATATATGTTTATTTCAACTCTCGTGATCGATCACAAAATGATCATATATGTTTATTTCAACTCTTGTGATCGATTAAACACATTTATTAGGTCGTTAAATATGAAATGTTCGATTTCCTTAAGTACTAAGTCGACAGTCGATATTTCTGACACTTTACTTTTACAGTTCTTGGTTTTTTTGTTATGAAGGTACATCATTATTCAAACGTATGTTTTGCTTTGTGACTATATGAAATCTAAAAGTCCAGAACTTTTTTGTTCACTTAATAAAAAACGTCTGAACCTTTTATATCCTGATGGTACTCAAAAATACCGCTCTATATAAACGCTCATATTTAAATGTAACCACAATTTCTCATAATACTCATAAGAATCTATAAAATGAACCTCCGTGAGTTGCTGAAAGATAAAAGAAGAATGTTTATTTATTTTTTTTTTGTGTATTACATCTTATTCTTTCCAAATGCAGTTGCTAGCTATTTTGAGACAAGTACATATGTATTTCATTTCCTAATATTAGGAATATCATATCGTTAAATATGAAATGTTCGATTTCCTTAAATACGAACAAGGAAAGGTAGGGAACCCGGAAATTCAAAAAATTATGAAACTTTGTGTGGAAATAAAGTATATCATTCGTAATGCAAAATTATTCTATGTTCGTGCGGAAATCCAGTCTGAGGAGGTGAAACCACCCTTCGAAAAGAAACCATTTTCATTTTTAGCATATATCTTTTAAAATATGAGGCATATGTACAAATGGTTTATATGAAAGTTGTAGTGTATTTCATACTCTTTGCAACTATATATTCAAATTTTACAAAATTGAAGGAGAGCGGAAAGCGTTTCAAAAATTTTTCAATTTTTTCACTCAACAATTCAATTTCACTTTTTATAGTTCTTAGTTTTTTTGTTATGAAGATACATCATCATTCTTTGAAACGCATGTTTTGGTTTGTGATTATCTTTCAAGTTGTCTTTATTACAGAAATTTTTGTGTAATCGTGGATAAGTCAAAAACATGTTATTTTCGAATATGAGTTCTGTTGTGGAACCAATATAGCACAGACAACTCGAAGTATCAACGAGTTCGGTAAAGATGTGGCTAATGAATGCATAGTACGTCGATGATTTGTGAAGTTTCGTTCTGGCGATTTTAATCTTGAAAATGAGCCGCATGGGCGACCCGAAACCAAGATGAATAATGATGAGCTGAAAGCTGTAATGGAGATACATCTCAAACTATATGTGAATTAGCAGCAAGGTTTAATGTTACTATTGCAACAATATTGGACCATTTGAATCAAATCGGCAAGGTAAAGAAATGGAATAGATGGATTCCGCATGAATTAAACAAGCGTCAGAAGAAAAGTGGTCTCTTGCCTTTCTTTACTATCACGACATAAAGGCGAACTATTTTTATATCGTATTGTTATGTGTGATGAAAAATGGATTCTTTTCGACAATCGCAAGCGTTCGGCATAATAGTTGGATATAAATGAAGTGCCGAAACACAATCCGAAACCGAATATTCACAAAAGAAAACTAATGGTGTCTGTTTAGTGGTTCAGCGTTGGCATTATATTATCCATTATAGCTTCATGAAACCTGGTCAATCAATTACAGCGGATGTCTACTGTAATCAACTGGACGAAATGATGAGGATACTTGCGATTAAACAGCTAAGATTGGTCCATAGAGACAGGCTAATCCTCTTGCAAGACAACGCTCGACCACATGTCGCACAAACTACGTTACTCAAACTAGTTAGATTTGGAAACTCTCTGTCACCCACCGTATTCACCAGATCTTGTACCAACTGACTACTACTTCTTTTAGGCACTAGATCATTTCTTACAAGAAAAAATATTCAATTTTCAACAAACTGCGAAAAATGCCTTTCGCGATTTTGTCACCTGCTTTTCAGGCTTCTTTACTGCTGGCATAGATAAGCTACTGTTAAGATGGCAGAACTGTGTCAATAGTTTAGGTGTATACTTTGGTTAATTGTACTATTTCTAGTTTGAGATATAATAAATCAAACTTTTGATTCGAAATCGGACATTTCGTACTTAATGACTTAATATATATCGGAAATTTTTCCTTCGTTCGAATAATCAATAAGCAGCTGTAAAATGAATATCATTAAGAATTAAGATAAAATTTATTTAACGCTGCAAATGTTTCGAAATGTTGTATAAACTAATTATAATCTTCTAAGCACTATAAAGTTATTGTAGCATTAAATGGGTTTTATTTTAAATTATGAGAAAAGATAGGATAGAAAGATAAATTATATATTAATATATGTGTGTTGACATTTTTCAGGTTGCCGAGGAGAGAGAGGAAAATAAGCACAGGAATAAAGAGAACACACCATATGGTGAATATGGTGGTTGGCACAAGGCAGCGAAAGTGGATTCGCCGACTGTCACGACTACTTTGAAAAATCTGGGCGCGTTGTATCGTAGGCAGGGCAAATACGAGGCCGCGGAGACTTTGGAAGACTGTGCTATGAGATCACGTAGAGAGGTATTTGTGCGATTATTAATTGTATATTATTAAACGCAGTTATTAATAGCTAATATTCGGCCTACTAACATCACTGACTAATGCGAATTTATATTTCTTCCACGCAGCATGTGCAGCAAGTGAGTAAAACACACTCGACACGAATCTTAGCGAATGCCGCTTGCATTTAATTAAAACGACAAAATTGAATCTCGCTCTCGGAAATTCTTGCACACACGAAATCATAATCTCTAAGTTTATGGACATTGTCCTGTCGTTTCTTATTTCCATGATGTCTCTGTAAACTATGCGAATAAGTTCTATCTGAAAGCTAAATTTCAAAACCTTTACACAATTATGTTCCTCGCTTATTTGTTCGTCTCATATTCTATTATCCTGTAGGCATTGGAGCTGGTGAATAAGGCTCGAGTGGCGCAGTTGTTGGGTGACGAGAAAGGCTCTACAAGACGCGGCTCCCGTTCCAGTTTGGTGAACAGCGAGCATGAACAGAGCCACGATGAGGTGAGTATCTTGATATCCTTATCGTCGTCTATTACTCATTAGTATCTACTTGCACTATTACTTTTACTATTGCTACCACTACCGCTACTGCTACTATTATCACCTCTACCACCACCACTATCATCATCATCATCATCCCGACTACAATCATTATCAATATTATATACTACCATCACTACTATTACTACTGCCACTACTATTACTATTACTACCATTACTACTACTGCCACTATCACTATCATCACCACCATCACCACCGCTGCTGTCGCCGCCATTATCACCTCCACCATTATCACGACTAATTACGTTATCATTACCAAACTATTATCATCACTATTATTACACTACCACTATTACTTACAACTACGATTATTACTACTGCTACTACTACTATTACTGCTATTATCTATCGTGCATGCTTCATATAGACGTGAACGAACACTCGCGAACGAACTAGAAAGAGAGAGAAAGAAAGCCTAAGTCTACTATCTCCTTTTCTTCTTTCTTTTTGTTCTTTTTTCGTTGAACGTTCATCCTGGCCCTCCCCCGAATTCTGACCGAATCCACGTCAACGTCACGCACGAACGCGCACGCACACGTGCAACTCGAACGAACGCCAGACGAACAGCACGCTGCCGTTGGTGCAAAGGGCGCTGCTGCACAATGAGGGACAGTCGGCCGGCGGCCACCACGACAGTGCTAGTCCTAACAAACCCGGTTTCAAAAACAAGATCTTCCAAGCTTTCGGCATACATTCGTCCTCCACGTAGGCGAGGAGACTACACCTTGCTCCGTTTCGCGCGTTTAGCTTTTATTTTATCTGCCACGTACAGTTGTCATTTCCACGACTTTGCACTCGACGTCATCGCATGCCGAGATACCGGTATTTCACCTTTCTTCAAAGTGATTGAAAAAGATACAGAGAGAGAGAGAGAGAGAGAGAGAGAGAGAGAGAGAGAGAGAGAGAGAGAGAGAGAGAGAGAGAGAGAGAGAGAGACAGGGGGGAGAGAGGGGGGAGGGAGGGAGGGAGGGAGGGGGAGAGAGAGAGAGAGAGAGAGAGAGAGAGAGAGAGAGAGAGAGAGAGAGGCAGAGAGGCAGAAAGACAGAGAGAGGGAGAAACTCGAAGAGTATAGACTTTGATTAACGAGTACTTGTCTAATGGAGATATGAATATAACTCTATATAAAATTTATATACCGACCATATAATATAAAGTAAAGATATTGATTGTTACTTTCATAAACGTGAGAATTGTCTTCAAGACTTGTTTCCTTGCTGTAGTCACTTTATATTGATATCAGAAGCGAAAAAAAATATATGCTCAAAATTCTTGTGAAATATGTTGGAATAAAAAGATATATTTACAACACATCTATGGAACAGATTTAAACGAACACTTTCCTTTTGCTCCAATAATTAATGAAAGGTCATAAGATAAAAGTAAGAAAATAAAAATGAAATTATAGTTAATAAATAAGTCACATGTTAATTTTAATTGTATATATTGAACACATGTTAATCTTATTGTTATTTTATTGCTAACTATTAGTCATTTACGGCTAACTTATTGAAACAAAAAGAAAATTTTATGAATTTGTTCAATCAATTACAAGTATTTTCTTATGGACATATTTTTTTCGTTTGAAGCTGTATTGTTTGTGGCTGTGGAATTCTTGATTAGTGATGTCCAAGATAAGAAAATGTATATTTGAAATTTCTGCGTGCCATTTCTAAGGGCAGGTTGTTCCAATTCCTTGATAAGTTAACTGATAGTTAAATCATATGTATGTCTTTGTCTAACATGAAGGAAAAACAAAAACAAACATATGATTTAACTATCAGTTAACTTACCAAGAGGTTGGAACAACCGGCTCTAATCTTCATTACAATCTAAGATGCAACAGAAAATTAAGAGTTTTAAGATTAATCATTGTTACACTGGAATTGTACTTTGAAATTGAATATTGTTATCAATATTTCTTGATTAGATATTAAATAAATAATATTAAACTAATATTTAATTAAATATCAAATGGATTGAACATTAAATTTTGAATATTGAAAGACTTAAGAGTAGATGGTTGTAAATAAGAAAGATTGCACTCTTGTTTTTGCTTAAATGCGGTATCTTGAGGTTTAAAGAGATCTTTTCAAAAATCTTTTCAAAGATCTTTCTATTCTTTGTTATATGAAAGTAAAATTGTTTGCTTGATGAAATTTACTTAGAATTATTAAGGATTTATAAACAATATGAAAAATGAGAAGAAAATGTTAAATTAAATTTCGAATAATATACTAGGTAGATTTTATATTAGATCTTTAAAATGAAAAGATTCAGAGGCAAGGAAAGATGTCACAGTAAAAACTGGAAATTGTCAAGATTATTCCTTATAGAATATAGATAAATTTAATTAAGTATATAGATAAATTTTGTGCGCGCGCATATGTTTGTGATTTAAAGCTATAGATTATGCAGGGTGTTTTAGACCACCCGGGTCACCCGATTTTTTCGTAAACGCGACATTTTAAAGAAAAATGTTTCAGACAAAAGTTGTAGGGCTTCAAAGATTTTTCCATCAATTAATTTGAACAACTTTTGTCTGAAACATTTTTTTATTTGCCTAATGTTTTTGAGATATTTAAGGATAGCTTGGTAACTTTTTTAATATTTAACTTATGATAACTCGCTAACTGTTTGTCGAGATAAAAAATGGTATTAGACTTTTCTATTCTACTTGGTCTCAAGAATATATTGGTACAATAATGCTCTATTTTTTGCTAATTTATCGATCTTTCGAAATTCTAAAATCATCAAATTAACAAAAGTCAGGGCGCTATTGTAACAATATATTCTTGAGACCAAATAGAATAGAAAAGTCTAGTATCATTTTTTTATCCCGACAAACAGTTAGCGAGATATCGTAAGTTATTGAATATTGAAAAAGTTACCAAGTTATCCTTAAATATCTCAAAAAATATTAGGCAAATAAAAAATGTTTCAGACAAAAGTTGTTCAAATTAATTGGTGGAAAAAGATGATATAATAAAAAATTGAAGCTTCTATTTAAGATTTTTATGTTGATCTTGACTGGGCTTTTCAACGTTATCCCAAAGTCAAATTTATAGCATCAGTAAATAGATTATTTGAAGCCCTACAACTTTTGTCTGAAACATTTTTCTCTAAAATGTCGCGTTTACGAAAACATCGGGTGACCTGGGTGGTCTGAAAGACCCTGTATGTTTATTAGATTATAAATGAAATTATATATCATTCACCATAGCAAGATTTTCTTCAAGCGAGAAACATTTCTTTTTTATATAAAACATATGACTAAGAGCAAAACTGAAGAAATTGTTTGGTCAAATTGATTTAACAAGTACTCAAGAATTAAAGTGCATTCTCTTTCTCATTGTTTTACTTCCTCTTTTATAAAAAAATAAATAAATAAAATGTTACTGCTAAATATTAAAAATCTTACAATAGCGCAATACAAGTATCGAAAAAGTATTTACTTCTTGCGTGAACACAAGTATCCGAGTATCATTGTAAAATACCGTTTTCCTGTGAGATCTCTTTGATTATCGATATGTAATAACGCGGGCATTTCGCATTTTATTCGGGAAACTTTATTATTTAATACATACATTATTACACACTGTAAGATTCTACTTGTCGATTTTCAAGCGGCGTTGAAAGGGACAATCGGCGTGAAATCGGTCTTTGATAACATTAGTGTGCGATAAGACTTTCATTTTATTTCTTATTTTATTCCTCAACAATTTTCCGACGAATTGGTACGTTTGATCGCATCATGGAGTAATCACGTTTTATAACTTTATTTATAATATAAAATAATTTCTATTATTAGTTTATTAATAATATAAATTTAATTAAAATTTATACTATATAATAATTTTATTCTTGCTGGGAAAGGTTATTAATTTGCAGTAAGAAACGCTGCAAAAATAAATATAGGAACGTACGAGAAAAGAAAAAAAATCAGATGATACATGTATAAAAGACAAGAAGGGATACATTGAACATTTGTTGTATTAATATGAAAGACTGACATTTCTGGTTGATAGTTTCTTTCAATAGCGACTTTGCTTATCGTCGTTATTCTTCGCAACTTTCGAAATAGCGTAATGAAAAATACAGCCTTATTGATCGCTTCTAGTTGCGACCTGTGATATAATACTGTTTTAACTGTATCTTGATTCAAGAATTGAGATTCAAGATTCGCGGAGGGAGAGAAGAGAGAGAGAGAGAGGGAGAGAGAGAGAGAGAGAGAGAGAGAGAGAGAGAGAGAGAGAGAGAGAGAGAGAGAGAGAATGTATGTATTTATATGTGTTTCATATTTTCGTTATTGTATTGATCGTTTTTTGCTTCTTGTTTTGTTTTACGGAAACGACGGTAAACGACTTAGTTCTCTTGCATTTCGTTTAGTTTGCTTTGGACGACTTGTGGAAAACTCTTGGGATGCTAAAAAACGTTTGAAAGTTTATGAATGTTTACACATTATATATCGGTATATGTATACATCTATGGAATATATATTACAGCAATATTACAGCACTATTTATCTGATGACCTTCATGGCAGTCTACATGTTAATAATTGTAAATGAAACTATAAATAGAATACTATTAGATCAGTTTTGTCGCGAATTTAGGTCGTTCAAAATGAGTTTTACTAATGCAATTTGTGCCGAAATTTTTGTTTGTATTGCGTGCAACATGCATCCAATGCGGAACTATGAAACTTTCTTAAATAGATCTATCTAAGATGAAATAACGATGACTTCATCACGAAATGACGATTTCATGATGAAATAATTTATTTTTCTTCTCATCTTTTCTCTTCCAGATACATTTCAAGTATCTTTACCTCTTCCTTTCTTTTTTTTCATAAAATTTATTAAAACTACGCGCATATATACACACATATATACACTGCTCAAAAGAATTATGGCATAGATAATTTATTGTCGAAAATTGGCCAACTTTGACTGGCGATTATTTCGCGAAAAATTATTGTAGATTAATGATTTTTTTTTTTTTTTCAAAATGAAGCTTGAAGTCTCTACTTTAAAAATATATCTTCATTTTTTGCATGCGATGCATCCATACCTCTGTAACTCCTGACATCTGAAGGCATATTTGGTATACTGAAAATCGCAAAGTTTGACGGAATACACGGACATGGACAATTTTTTTTTCAAGGACGCCGTTTGTATCATCATAAAGTTCAAATCTTCCCCTTCAATTTGAAGAAAAAATGGAATCGCTACAATTTTTTTTCGCAGAGTTACAGCCCTTCAGAAATCATACGGAGCCGTGGAGAACACGGAGAGAGTTTGTTTGCCGATGGTAGGAATGTTGGCTGTGGTTAAAACACGAGCCAGGAGCTAAAAAACATGCGCGCGTGCTTGCATGCGTATGTCAATAAACACTTTTGCCGTTGCTCCACTATGATTTTCAGTCATTTAATCCGCCGGCCGGTACTTGGCCCGAAGGTCAGAAACGATATTTTTGAAGAGCTATAACTTTGCGAAAAAAAATTATAGCGACTCCATTTTTTTTCAAATTGAAGGGGAAGATTTGAACTTTATGATGATACAAACGGCGTCCTTGAAAAAAAAATTGTCCATGTCCGTGTATTCTGTCAAACTTTGCAATTTTCAGTATATCAAACATACCCTCAGATGTCAGGGGTTACAGGAGTAGGGGTGCATCATATGCAAAAAATGAAGATACATTCTTAAAGTAGAGACTTCAAGCTTCATTTTGAAAAAAAATCATTAGTCTACAATAATTTTTCGCGAAGTAATTGCCAGTCAAAGTTGGCCAATTTTCGGCAATAAATTATTTACGCCATAATTCTTTTAAGCAATGTATATGCATATTGATTAGAAGTACTATGTAAGTAGTGAGCAGCTTTGCTTAACTATATTAACGTAATATAGATTCGCAAAGATAATGTTCGGAACTACCACTCGAAAGAAATCGCTCTAAAGAAAAAAATCTGGTAATTATTTTGTACAAAGGACGCAGCTCCAAATTTTGTCTTTGATATATGTTGGCAAAAACATTGCCCTTTGGATACTTTTGAAAAGGTTTTAATTAGCGTTCATTGTTGTAGTTTGAAATTAAATATTTTAAGAAATGTAAGTCTAAATATATAAGATCTACATAATGTATTATTTAAAATTAAATATAACATTTTCTTATTTTTCATACTTTTGAAGTATATAATTTTGTAAGTGGTGCAGAAGGGGGGTGAGTGACTTCATCCGAACATGTATATATATTATTTTATATGCACACATATTCGTTTTTTATAAACTCCTTACGCTATTTATTTTTTAACATATACAGTATCAGAAAACTTTATCGTATTTATCAAATTTTTTGTTCGTAGATTTTCAATAAACAAAAATTTTGAATCCTTGTATCTTTAATAATTTTGAATCCTTAATAATTTTAAGTAAATTTTACCGAATGATTTCACTTTTATATAACTTTTTATATACTTATATATATAAAGAATAATTCTTTTGAAATGATCTCTTTAAATCTCAAGATTCCATATTACACCTATGCAAAAACGTAAGTTCTGATTGGTGCAAAAGAATGCTTTGAAAAGTTATTAACGAAAGAAGTTTTTGTAATTATTCAGTTTAAGGGAGTCAGTTTGAATGATTTGACATATGTTATTGAGATGCTTTTATTAAATAATCTTCAAAAAAGTTGAACTGTCGTTAATTATTTATTGGAAAGTTGTAAGTAAACAATTTGATAAATACGATGTAGTTTTCTGATACTGTATATATTAAAAAATAAAAGTAATGTAAGGAGTTTATGAAAAATGTGTGCATGAATGTATGTGCATGTAAAATAGTGTGTATGTATGCTCAGGTGAAGCCACTCAATCCTTCTGTACCATGTGTACAAATAATTAAATCAAATCAAGCTTATATTACTAACAGTAACTACTTAACAGTAACTACTTAACAATATATATACATGTACAATACATGCAGGGTTCTCAAAAAGTCTTCGAACGATAAAATATCTCGAAAACAATTAGTTTTAGGAAAAAATGTTTCAGGCACAAGTTGTAAGGTTTAAAACCTTATGATCTATTTACTGATCTTATCAGTTTGACCTTGGCTAGCGTCAACAAGGTCAGGGCAAAGTCACCTTGAACTTTTCAAATGAAACGCCCTCCTTTTTTCGGCATATTCTTATAACGTATTTCAAGAGCTTTCCAAAACACTACAACAAAGTATTTTTTTGTTAAGTACATCCCGAGTTATGAAGCTTCAAAGTTACAGTACCGTCGGTATTAGCATTACCCAAGGTGTACCGCGTGGAGGTTGCACGATCGGATTTACACCTCTTGTGTGTGTGTGTGCGTGCGTGCGTGCGTACGTGCGTGCGTGCGTGCGTGCGTACGTGATCTACACACACACACACACACACACATACAAGAGGTGTAAATCCGATCGTGCAACCTCCACGCGGTACACCTTGGGTAATGCTAATGCCGACGGTACTGTAACTTTGAAGCTTCATAACTCGGGATGTGCTTAACAAAAAAATACTTTGTTGTAGTGTTTTGGAAAGCTCTTGAAATACGTTATAAGAATATGCCGAAAAAAGGAGGGCGTTTCATTTGAAAAGTTCAAGGTGACTTTGCCCTGACCTTGTTGACGCTAGCCAAGGTCAAACTGATAAGATCAGTAAATAGATTATTTTAAACCTTACAACTTTTGCCTGAAACATTCTTTCAAAAACTGATTGTTTTCGAGATATTTTATCGTTCGAAGACTTTTTGAAAACCTTGTATACATGTTAACAATACATATACATGTTTTACATATATACATCTATTTTTTATAAACTTTACACTGTCTATTTTTTAATGTATATAATGTCGGAAAATTACATTATATGTATGAAACTTTTTTTATTTATGACTTTTTAATAAATAATCAATAATAGCTAAAATCTTTTGAATATTATAAGAGGAATACCAGAGATTGCCTCCTCCCATTTTGTTAAATTTAATATATTTTAATACTACTTTTCCACTAATAAATAATAAAGTGATTTGATGCAATTCTCAAGCATTTACAAAAACACTACAGTTTAGAGTTTCCCGTGTGCCATATACAGGGTGCACGATTTATCTGAAGACATTGAAATATCTCGAGAACTATGCATTGGATAAAAAAAAGTGGTTAGTGAAAGTTGTTAGTCTCGAAGGGGGACATCCAATGATACCAAACTCGACCTCCCACCCCACCCCCTGGGGGTGGGGGTTGGGGGCAACTTTGAAATCTTAAATGGAAACCCCATTTTTTATTGCAGATGCGGATTCTACGCCACAAAATACGTAAATTTTGTCTGAAACTTTTTTTTGATTCGTTATAGATGGCGCTGTAATCGCAAAAAATTATATTTTCCGCAATTCTCCAGAAATGATCATTGGATTGAGAAATAAAAAATACCTGTTCAATATTTTTAAAGAACATAATAAAAGTTATCCCCCCCCCCATCCTCTCGGGGTAGGGTGGATGGTAACGTTCAAATCTCTAATGGGAACCCGAATCGAAGAGGGAACTGCTCGACGCGCCACTGTGGGTGTATGGCGAACTACGGCTTATTATAAAAGGCAGTGCAATGCTATCTATCACGAATGAAAAAAATTGTTTCAATAAAAATTTCACGTACAATCTAATTCTGCAATGAAAAATGTGGGTCCCCATTTGAAATTTGAACGTTATCACCCACCCTACCCCGAGAGGATGGGGGGGGAATAACTTTTATTATGTTCTTTAAAAATATTGAACAGGTATTTTTTATTTCTCAATCCAATGATCATTTCTGGAGAATTGCGGAAAATATAATTTTTTGCGATTACAGCGCCATCTATCACGAATCAAAAAAAAAGTTTCGGACAAAATTTACGTATTTTGTGGCGTAGAATCCGTATCTGCAATAAAAAATGGCGGTTTCCATTTAAGATTTCAAAGTTGCCCCCAACCCCCACCCCCAGGGGGTGGGGTGGGAGGTCGAGTTTGGTATCATTGGATGTCCCCCTTCGAGACTAACAACTTTCACTAACCACTTTTTTTTATCCAATGCATAGTTCTCGAGATATTTCAATGTCTTCAGATAAATCGTGCACCCTGTATATATACTAAGTTGTAAAAATAGATTTCCAACGAGTAGTAGTTGTCGAGGTGGTAAGGCGATTATTTAGTATGCTAGAACTCTACATGTTATGGGTTTGAGTCTTGCTTTTTTTTAATTTTCTTTTCATCTACAGTAAAGTACAATATTATATAATATATTTTTATTATTGAAAACATAAAAAATAATTTATTTTATTTAGCATTTATTTGTCATGCAACAAATAAATTTTAATTTATTTTCCACTTTTGTCACATTTTTATTTCTGTACATTGTATTTATATCAACGGATTTTAAATACTTTCGTCTATAGAAAGTGTTCTAGTTAATAAGAAGATTTGTTATTATGTTGTTCTGCTGCACATCTAATTACGAATTTGTTTTGTCTGTGAGCCTACTAGATGTTGGAATGTTAAGCCATCAATTACTTTTGAGTAAAACAAGAACTAATACTTGCAATGATTGCAATAGAGAATAGTGTACAGAGCGATTTTTTAAATTGCAAGAGCCTAGTATTAGAAGCATCAGTGAAAAACATAGCAAATAAATGTTATGTAAACAAAATAAATTATTTTTTATTATGTTTTCAATAATAAAATTATATTGTATAATATTGTGCTTTACTATAGATTAAAAAAGAATTAAAAATAGCAAGATTCAAACTCACAACCGCCACAACGCCACAATGTATACAATTCCATTATACCAACCAATTGTTTTATCACTTCGGTCACTGCTGCTTGTTGGAAATCTATCTTTACAACTTGGTACATTTGGCACACGGAAAACTTTAAACTCATTTTTCTTGTAAATGTTTGAAAATTGCATCGAATCACTTCACGATTAATTAGTGGGAGGGTAGTATTGGAATATATATCAAATTTGGCAAAAGGGGGCAAAATGGCAGAGCAATCTCTGATATTTCCCTTGTTAGAGGACCTCAACAATATAGGTCAAAATTGAGATTAAGTTCACTGGGACTGATTAAATTAAATAATTACCAAAACTTCTTTAGTTAATAACTTCTCAAGGCACAATAAATGTAAAAACTTTTTGAAAAATATTCAGATGATATCCTTAATATATTTCAAAGACAAAGGTGATTGGAGCTGGTTTCCTTACAGGGGCATTTAATAAAAATCTAATGAGGAGGTCTGTTAACAGTTGTAAAGATTCTTCATAAATGGGAAGAGAATGGTACATACATACATATGCACACACATACACTTACATTATATGGCTAAAAAGTATCGTTATATATATACATATTTTCTAATATATATTTTGATATTTTTCGCTTTTGATACATGTGCCGCAAGAAGTTTTATTCCTTGAATTTGTAAAGCGATATATATTTTATGTATCCTATAGCAGATATTTACAGTAATTCAAAACGGAATAAGTTATCTTTATTGAGTTTACGACATAATACGCTTTTTCGTGCAGATTCTTCAAATGCAATACGTCTCTCTCTAGTAGTTAGCAAATTATTAAAACTTTACTGCTTGTTATTAGATATTTTAATAATTCCTGGTAATAAATTATCAATTTTCAGTAATTTTTACATAGCAATGTGCGTGCGTGCGTACGTGCGTGTACGTGTGCGAGTGCGTGTGCGTGTGTGTGTGCGTGCGCGCGCATATATACACGTATATTACTGTATATTGATATAATACAATGTAACACATCGTGTTGTGCGTGTACACAATATATATCGCATCGTTTTGTCATTACTGGTTTTAAGTGACTGTCACCAACCTTAGTTAATTTAATTTATAGTTAAGCCGAACTATTAAAATTGTGAACATGGAAACTAAATATTTGCCCTTTTTCGAGAAATTTACTGAATTGGTGTACACTGGTACAATGAATTAAAATATATTTTCTTTCACTCTAATTTATTATACCAATATATTAGTTTAGGAAGCTTTTCGAAAAAGAGCAAACTATAAATACAAATTGTCATTAGAAGTGAGAAGATTATGTTCTCTTCTTACTTCATAACTTGTATTTCTGAAAATAGTTATTATTATATACCGAAATTATTATATACCGAATAATATGGAATGATACAAACAACAAACAAAAAATTGAAGTTAAACATTAAAATATCCATAGGAGTTGGTGAAAGTCATTCTTATGTCCATTTCTAGTAATATCGATTAAACTTTAATTTGAATTTAAGGCTGTTCAGATAAAGACTTGAACTTAGATTAAAGTTTAATTTATGTTAGAAATGGGCATTAATCCTCCACATTTTATATGGCATCAGATGTTTGGATGATGATTTAATGGGTAGTAATAAACACACACACACACACACACACATACACACACACACACACACACGTACACATTTTTATTAATTGTACAGAGAAAGAAAAGAAAATATATGTACTTTTGAATGAAGAAAGGAAAAAGGAGAGGAAAGCCACAGCGTCGGCCGTATCTGTCTCTCGCGAAGATCTCAATGTATTGTAAAAAAAGAAAAAGAGGGAAAGAGAAAAAAGTAAAAAGAAATTAGTGTTTCTACAGTTGAATTTTACACTGCGAAACACCTTATATATGAATTTTAGCTTCGATTGAAAGCGAAAATAATAAGCGAATTTTATATGTTATATAAATACCGACTATCATTTTCAACATTTTCTTAGGTAGAAATAATTTGTATTACGAATTAATGATAATTTTATCTTCGAATAAATTAACGATAGAGAAATATAAAAAGGGAACGAAGGAGGTAGTGCCTTTGAGACTTTATATATAATAGTGAATGATAAATAAATTATTTTCAAGCAGGAACTTCGCAGTTCATATGATCTTTTGAATCCACCTGCGACGTTTCGATGTTATCATAGCCACTTATTACAGCTCGTTCATTACATGCGTATCATTTTAAGGCATTGCGATCTGAAGAGTAATCCGAGTTAACTCCCGCTTGCGTTTCTCTTGCGAGAAGATATCGAGGTCAAATTAATTGCTCGCGTTTGAGATGAAATTTTTTATTTTGTGAAAAACGCACATGACGTTCTTTTGTGATTTATAGACTGCGAATTAAGTTTTTGAGAGAGTAATGCTTTAGGATTGCATTCAAAACGTTCACAATCGAAGGGAAATATGTTTGATCCCGGATCCTGCGTATATTTTCGCAATTAGAATTAATAAGCAGATTCTCTTGTATTGTAATTATAATAGTGTGCGATGTAACATTTACAGAATTACGGAAATTGCTTCATATACGAAGATTTTTGTCGAATTATACATATGTATACATGTACACACATATATACAACATTTATATTCACTCATTCATGTATCTATCATTTATGTATATTATACTATTTGTTCTTTGTAGATAGCATCGATGTAAGAATATTTGGACGGATATATATTATTAATTTAGGCAAAAGGAACAAATGTACAAATTTGTACATTTTTACAATAAGAGGAAAGTTACGATATTTCAGATAATTCGACATGCACATACACATACACACACACACACACACATATGTATTTTGTGTATATATTATAATACATTTATAACTTATAATAAATTGACATAGCAAATTTTTTCAAAAGTTTTCAAAAATTTTTAGCAAAAGATCCTATTTCAATCGGTTGTAAATACTCCAGCACGAACTAGTACAATACTGAATATATTCGAAGAAGCTGTGGAAAAATCTGAAATACCGTAATCCTTCCCTTGTCGCTAATTAGTTTTTCAGATAAATATTAATATTAGTGGCGATCTCACTGATTTTAATGACATATACTGCTATACTTTGACATATGCTGCTAAAGGCATATTTCTAATTAATTTGCAAAAAGTTTTAATCGTCGCTCTTTGTTTATTACAAAGTTATGAATAATTATAATTAGTAACTGACTGCTGTTTGAAACATAAGAATGCATTCATTTTTGCATGAGGTATGAACTTTATATTGAGAAATGGACAATAGATAATAGAAAATTACAATGAACTCTAAATAGGATATCGGATACATATCTGTTATAATATTGAAAAAAGTTATGCTAAAATTCTGCTAAATATTCTATTGTAATTATGTTTCTATTGTAATTATATCGTGAAATATTTGCATATATTTTAATGCCAACAATAACATTTTGCGTATATAAAACAGCATATGTATATATATATGAAGAAGAAACTTCCTCACTAAATTAAATCTAAACCTATATCACTATGCATAATGAAAATCGACTCAGATTAAATTAGATTGGAAAGGTAAACCTGGGACGAGTAGTCCATTCTTTCCCGTCTCATATACAGGATGTCCCAAAAGTAACGAACTACCCTAATAACTCTTCAGTACTGAAGTTTCAAGGAAAATGATCTGAATAAAAGTTGTAGGGATTTAAATGAGCTACCTTATGATGACCTTGACTTTGACCTTGACCTCTATTTTCAAGATCATTTGAAGGTCAACTTGCGTTTTTTAAATGGGAACCCTTATTTTTTATTACACTGTTTTTTTCTACTAGTTAATTTGAACAACTTTTGTTTAAAACATTTTTCTATTTGTCTAACATTTCTTTAGATATTTGAGGAAAACTTGATAACTTTTTCAATATTTAACTTACGATATTTCGCTAACTATTTATCGGAAGAAAAAGTGGTACTAGACTTTTTTGCTTTATTTAGTCTTAAGAATGTATTGTTATAATAGCGCCCAGATTTCTGTTAATTTGATGATTTTGAAATTTCCATAAGTCAGTAAATTAACAAAAGTCAGGGCGCTATTGTAACAATATATTCTTGAGACTAAATAAAGCAAGAAAGTCTAGTACCACTTTTTATTCCGATAAATAGTTAGCGAAATATCGTAAGTTAAATATTGAAAAAGTTATCAAATTTTCCTCAAATATCTAAAAAAATATTAGACAAATTGAAAAATGTTTTAGACAAGAGTTGTTCAAGTTAACTAGTAGAAAAAAAACAGTGTAATAAAAAATAAAGGTTCCCATTTAAAAAACGTAAGTTGACCTTCAAATGACCTTAAAAATAAAAGTCAAGGTCAAAGTCAAAGTCATCATAAGATAGTTCACTTAAATTCCTACAATTTTTATTCTGATGATTTTCCCTTGTAACTTCAATACTGAAGAGTTATATGAGGATGGTCCGTTACTTTTGGGACACCCTGTATATAGAGTGAGGAAAAAAGATGGAAACCCTTAAAAATCTCGAAAGATATAAGTTTTACAGAAAAGTGTTTCAAACAAAAGTTATAAGGCTCAAAACGATGTATTTATTGATCTTATCAATTTGACCTTGAGTGGCGTTGTCAAAGTCAGGTCAAAGTCAACTTATTTTTTTTAAACAGAAACTCAATTTTTTATTGTATCATATTTTTCTACCAATTAATTTGAATAACTTTTGTCTGAAATATTTTTTTACTTACCTAATATGTTTTGAGATATTTAAGGAAAAATTGATGACTTTTTTAATACTTAACTTACGATATTTCGCTAACTATTTGAAGAAAAAATGGCACTAGATTTTTTTACTCTATTTGGTCTTAAGAACATATTGTTACAATAGTTCCCTAACTTTTGTTAACTTATTGACTTATGAAAATTTCAAAATCATCAAATTAACAAAAGTCAGGGTGCTATTGTAACAATATATTCTTGAGACCAAGTAGAATAAAAAAATCCAACATTTTTCCTTTCGACAAATAATTGGCGATATATCGTAAGTTAAATATTGAAAAAGTCCGAGTTTTCCTTAAATATGTAAAAAGATATTAGACAAAAAAAAAAATGTTTCAGACAAAAGTTGTTCAAATTAATTGGTAGAAAAAGATAATATAATAAAAAATGGAGGTTTCTGTGAAAAAAAGATAAGTTGACTTTAATCTGACCTTGGCAAGGCCACTCAAGGTTAAACTGATAAGATCAGTAAATACATCGTTTTGAGCCTTATAACTTTTGTCTGAAACAATTTTTTGTAAAACATCTTTCGAGATTTTTAAGGGTTCCCATCTGTTTTTCTCATCCTGTATGTACTGTTTTACTGACACAAAATATCTAATGTTGATTTTTATTTCTTTATATAAAATTTATAATTCCTGTGGAAATATATGCGTGTGGAAATATATATCATATGTTCCAAACATTAGTTAGTCATTATTTTTAATTATTTATAATTTTATAACGAGCAAAGAACGAAGTTAAGACTTTTTATAAGTTAGTCAAAATCATGTCCTTGATATTGTAATATATATCAAGATTATTGAAATTGGCGAGGTCGCCGCCAATAATAATATTCATCGACCTTATAAAATGCTTCGTTTAAATATTTTTATGTCGATAGTATTTCTTTTTTGTATTGTTTTTTTTTTTCGTTTTGATTTTGGAGTATACTCTAAAGCACGGTATCCATGAGATAACAACGACGATGACTACGACCACGACGACAACGATTATGACAAAGACGAAGACGAAGACGCACCGAGAAAACGCACCTGGAACGACGGACAGTTAATGGACAGATAATGAAGGTTCGAGTGTGCTGCAGGTGCGTACTTTTTTCGTAGAGCTAGAGAACCATGCTCATTGTTTCTCATTCTTCTTTCACTTGTATGTTGCTAAGTGTATATAAAATGCAACGAACTGTAATGAACACATAAAATGTAATTAAAATTACTCTCTCGTTATGAAGTTCACATTCTACACACTGTTTAGTATTTGTTTCTTTTTTTTTTCTTTTCCTTATTAGATATCATGACGAATTTTGTTTTCGCCCTTGTATAACCAATCGTGATCAGCAGCAAAGCTTGTTCATATCTTGACAACTAATCGTTGCTTTTGTTGCGACATTTTAGATTTTACTATTTTTAGATATAATAAATACAAATATAATATTAGGTGTACAACTTTGCTTCCGCCGTTTTCCTATAGATGGCTTTAGCGGTAAGTAGTGGTCGAAATAAATAGATCATAGACGTCATGCAATAAACTTGGGCATCTGTCAACATAACCCCATAGAAACATTAGTCGATTTGTGTCTGCATCATAAAGTTATTCTCGATTGAAAATGTCAGTTTACGGGCCAAATTCTCGTCATTTGCGGGAGGTTTTAATTTTCTGCTTCAATATGAAGAAATCTGCGGCTAAGGCTTATCGAATGTTCTCAAATACTTATGGTGAGGCCGCTATTAGTGAAAGAACGTGTCGTAAGTGGTTTCAACGCTTCAAGAATAGTGATTTTCACCGAAGACCGGCATAGCGGTGGAAGAGAGAAGGTTTTCGAAGATGCAGAATTATGGGCATTACTTAATGAAGACTCGTGTCAAAGTCAAGAAGAATTGGCACGATCATTGGGAGTGACTCAACAAGCAATTTCAAAACGCCTCAAAGACATGGGAATGATTCAGAAGCAAGGAAATTGGGTGCCATACGAGTTGAAACCGAGAGATGTTGAACGGCGTTTGTTTGCTTGTGAACAGTTGTTTGAAAAGCAAAGACGGAAGGAATTTCTGCATCATATTGTGAGTGTGGACGAAAAATGGGTTCATTACGATAACCCCAAGCGCAGAAAATCATAGGCATATTCCGGTCATGCGTCGACGGCCAAACCGAATATTCACGGCTCCAAGATCATGCTCTGTATTTGGTGGGACCAGCTCGGCGTAGTATATTATGAGCTGTTAAAACCGACTGAAACAATCACAGGCGATCGTTATCGGACGCAATTAATGAGTTTGAGCCGAGCATTGAAAGACAAACGGCCGCAATACAACGAGAGACACGATAAAGTGATTTTGCAGCATGACAATGCTCGACCCCATGTTGCGAAAGTGGTCAAGACTTGGAAACATTGAAGTGGGGTCCTACTCCACCCGCCGTATTCTTCAGACGTTGCTCTCTCTGACTATCACTTGTTTTGATCAATGATACACGGCCTGATTGACCAGCACTTCCGGTCTTATGAAGAAATAAGAAATTGGATCGATTCGTGGATCGCTTCAAAAGTTGGCCAGTTTTTTCAACGCGGGATTCATACGCTGCCCGAAAGATGGGAGAAAGTAGTGGCCAGTGATGGACAATACTTTGAATCATAAATATACAACCAGTTTTTTACAATAAAGCCTCGAATTTCGGAAAAAAACTGCCGAAGCAAAGTTGTACACCTAATATAAATACAATATAAATATAATATAGTAATATAATAATAATCTCAATAAACATCAACTAACATTGTATTGTTATAATTTTTTATTTGACAGTTAACTGTTATGTACAACATATGTTATATTGCACTTACATCCTTGAATGGGGAATTATAATATTGATCTAATGTTACTGTTAGGTGGGTATTTGCTATTACCGTTTGTTAGCTAGATAATATAATAATAATAATATTAGTAGTAGCAGTAGTAGTAGTAATAGTGGTAGTAGTAATAGTCTGCTCTCGCGCATAAAGGGTAGGCGATTGCTTATTTTAAGTATTTAGATTATTTATGAAATATAGTTCTTCTGTGAAAACTACGCGAGAGTGGTTCTGTTATGGTCAAGTTCGAAATGCGGTCAGTTCATGAAATATCCGGCCAATTTCACGTTTGGCTGACTGAATTGGCCGATATGCTCGACAAGTATAAATCCATAATCATTTTGAGTGTAGGTCAATCAATCAGTTCTGACTAATTTTAAAACTGGCCTGAAATTACTTACTGATCATCAATTTGAAATACTATAATACAAAGAAATGATAAAACAAATACCGTATCAAATAATATACCTGGAATGGAAATACTGATACGTTTTAACATTACAATATACATTACCAATAAATTTACTTCTTATATACATTTATCGTATATTGTTTCATATACAACAAATATGAACGAACTTTAACACATAATAAACTAAGTGTAAATTATATATAAAATAATCTTGCATATAAAGATTGCAAGAGTATGCAATGCTAATTTTTATTTTTATTATTAACAACTATTTATTTATATGGTACTTTTAGATGTGTAGATACATCTTGCGGAAGAATCTTATTGGATGTTATTGTATTATACTTTAATCTTGCTATAGATTCATTAATTTAGTAAATTAAAAGTTTTTGTAACATTAATCACATCAATGTTTGAAGAAAATATTCGAGTGACGTCATAAATTAATATTATACAATTTTTCATTTTTAATCAATAAAATACAATATAGACATTCTCTACATCAAAATTATATTTTGATAAATAAATAATTACTAAATAACTAAATATATAGAGTTTCCCATTTTAAAGTTTTGATTAAAATATCTCTTTAGGAAAGCATTTAAGAAAGAAATGTTTTAGACAAAAGTTCTTTTGGTTTGAATCGGCATATAAGACAGAAAGATCATTTTGTTTACAGATATCGTCACTTTCGAGATATTCACTCATCATCATTTTTTTAAATTAGAAACTCTAACTTTTAATTATATCATCTTTTTCTACTAATTAATTTGAACAACTTTTGTCTGAAACATGTTTTCTATTTGCCTAATATTTTTGAGATATTTAAAGAAAACTTGGTAATTTTTTCAATATTTAGTTTGCGACATCTCGATAACTATTTGTCGGAAGAAAAAGTAGTATGAAAGAGATATCTCAAATCGGCTCTCGCAGTCTTCTTTAAAATCGTTTGTAGTTGTTCTTTTTTTGGTTTTTGTTTTTATTTTTTTTTTGTTTTCCGTTTTCATTTTTTGAAATTGTGCGGCATGCTTGTAGATTTATATGTGATAATCTTATATTCTAAATTATACATTTATACATGATTGTCTTATATTCTAACGTAAAATAACATATGTATATCTTTTTTTTCTAATATTTCTCGTTCTATTATAAATGATGATGGTTTTTTTGTCGCACTACAAACAACTACAAACGATTTTCAAGAAGACTGCGAAAGCCGATTTGAGATATCTCAAAAATTGACCGAATCGCCTCTTGGACGTTTTTTTTAATTGTTACAACTTTTGAACGGTTCAACTACAAACGAAACGAAAAGCACTACAAACAACTACAAACGATTCTAAAGAAGGCTGCCAAAGCGGATTTGAGATATCTCAAAAATTGACCGAATCGCCTCTTGGGCGTTTTTTTAAATTGTTACAACTTTTGAACGGATCAACTACAAATGAAACGAAAAGCACTACAAACAACTACAAACGATTCTAAAGAAGGCCACGAAAGTCGATTCGAGATATCTCAAAAATTGACCGAATCGCCTCTTGGGCGTTTTTTTAAATTGTTACAACTTTTGAGCGGTTCAACTACAAACGAAACGAAAAGCACTACAAACAACTGCAAACGATTCTAAAGAAGGCTGCTGAAGCGGATTTGAGATATCTCAAAAATTGACCGAATCGCCTCTTGGGCGCTTTTTTAAATTGTTACAACTTTTGAACGAATCAACTACAAACGAAACGAAAAGCACTACAAACAACTACAAACGATTCTAAAGAAGGCCACGAAAGTCGATTTGAGATATCTCAAAAATTGACCGAATCGCCTCTTGGGCGTTTTTTTAAATTGTTACAACTTTTGAGCGGTTCAACTACAAACGAAACGAAAAGCACTACAAACAACTGCAAATGATTCTAAAGAAGGCTGCGGAAGCGGATTTGAGATATCTCAAAAATTGACCGAATCGCCTCTTGGGCGTTTTTTAAATTGTTACAACTTTTGAACGGATCAACTACAAACGAAACGAAAAGCATTACAAACAACTACAAACGATTCTAAAGAAGGCCACGAAAGTCGATTTTAGATATCTCAAAAATTGACCGAATCGCCTCTTGGGCGTTTTTTTAAATTGTTACAACTTTTGAACGGTTCAACTACAAACAAAACGAAAAGCACTACAAACAACTACAAACGATTCTAAAGAAGGCTGCCAAAGCGGATTTGAGATATCTCAAAAATTGACCGAATCGCCTCTTGGGCGTTTTTTAAAATTGTTACAACTTTTGAACGGATCAACTACAAACGAAACGAAAAGCACTACAAACAACTGCAAACGATTCTAAAGAAGGCCACGAAAGCCGATTTGAGATATCTCAAAAATTGACCGAATCGCCTCTTGGACGTTTTTTTTAATTGTTACAACTTTTGAACGATTTAACTACAAACAAAACAAAAAGCACTACAAACAACTACAAATGATTCTAAAGAAGGCTGCGGAAGCGGATTTGAGATATCTCAAAGTCAGGTGGGTGTCATTTTTGTAAATTTTTATATTTTTAGACGGTCGAACTATAATCGAAATTAATGTTACTACAAACAACTACAAACGAAAATCTAACGTTTTTTATGCAGAAAAGTTAATTTTTAAAAAGTCGGGTGTCAAGTTCACACAGGTCGTTATGGTGACTTTTAGAACTGTACTATTGTAGTACTTTTAGTACATAGTAATGTACTTTTAGTACATTAAAATAGAAAGTCACAATAACATCAAAGTGACAAGAAAATGATCTAATCATGATAACAAAGTAAGTCTTTTGTTACTCATTTTGAAGTCATTGTGATTTTTTGTTTAAATGATAATATAGCTTCCCAGGTAGAATAAAAAATCATAATAATATAATTAGGATATAAAAAAGTCATTTTAAGACAAATCAGGATGATGTCATTCGATATAGTTTTCGTGATGGTTTGGTGATGTTTTTTTGATATTGAAATAATATTATGGTGACTTTTAGAACTGTATATTAAAATAGAAAGTCATAATAACATCAAAGTGACGTCAAAATGACAAGAAAATGATCTAATCATGATTACAAAGTGAGTTTTTATAGTCTTTTGTTAGTCATTTTGAAGTTATTGTGATTTTTTGTTTAAATGATAATATAGCTTCCTATACAGCACAGACAATTGCAGCAATATTGCTGCAATGTTGCAACATTGCACATTGCAGTGCAATATTGCAGAGATATTGCAAAAACAATATTTTGCATTATTATATCTCATACAGCACAGAAGATTGCAGTTATTGGGTGAGTGCAAAAGTTCGTGCGGAGTTTCAATAGATGGAGTTATAAGCGTCGTAAAGTGTTGTCATTAATACTTCCATCTACATATTATATAACGTTGGAAAGGTGACGTCTTCAGCTGTTATTAAAAAAAAATCATTTGTTTTCATACAAACTGCTTCGAGAAATATCACTTTAAAAATGAGTATCGATAAGGTGCATTTACGGCATGTTATGCTTTACGAGTTTCGGAAGGGAATAAACGTTGCCGCAGCCGTAAAAAACATTCAGGATGTTTATCAGGATGAAGCACCAGCTAAACGAACTGTGGAAAAATGGTTGGGAAAAGATTATAGAAAACGATGGAGAATATATCATTGATTGAATAAAGATTTTTGTTTGCCTAATCACTGTGTGACTTTTACTCACAAACTCCGCACGAACTTTTGCACTCACCCAATACATTGCAGTAATCTTGCAGGATTACAAATTTCCGAGCAATATTGCAGAGACATTGCTCGAAAATGAAATTGCAATTTTGCACTGCAATATCGCAGAATCATTGCTTGGAAATGGAAATGCAATCTTCCATTCCAAATAGTACAAGATCTGACGTCGCAGAGACATCCTCAGCTCGTTCTCAGGACGTACTCTGATTGGAAACATTGCAAAAACATTTTAATGCTTTGTTGTCTAATTATTATTATAAATAAAACGAGAATACTGAAAATAAGATTTTTCTCGTTGGAGCTACCGATACGTACAACTCGCGACAACTCGAATTTCGTCATCAGTTGCGATTGTGTGCGCACATATTAAATAGGATTTATGGAACTACAAACGTTTTGGAGCGCGAAAAGAATAATTATGATTGTCTATACGGTGCTCCAAAGCATTTTAGACCATGTCTCCATGGAGAAAGAAATATCTATCATCTATGTTATAATTGTTCACTTAACAATGTACTCTTAGGAAAAATAACTTAAAATTTCCAAATTAACTTAAAGTTGCTTATAGTTAACTGTAAATAATTTATAGTTAACTATAAATAATTTTAGGTAACTATAAGTAACTTTGAGTTCCTAGCAAACACAATATTACATGTAACGTGCATGTTAGTTGTAATTTCCTACTGAATAATATAACTGTTATATAACACATGTGTTATATAACAGTTATATTATTGAGTAGGAAATTACAACTAACATGCACGTTACATGTAATATTGTGTTTGCTGGGTTAATTTAAACATCTTAAAGTAATTTTTCCTAAGGATAAAAATAATATAACGCGTGTATTATATAACTATTACATTGTTGAGTGAAAATTTATAAGATTAATATCATGTTATTGTTACTTAGTTTTTAATTAGTGTTTGCTCAGTGCTTATGTGCAATGACGTTGCATTATTGCAAATATATTGCACAGCAACATTGCTGTAATGTTGCACTGCAATCTCTCTGAGGGCGGACATTTCAACGTTGCTGCAATCTTTCTGTAACGTTGCAGCGACCTTACACAACATTGCTGCAATATTGCAATGTCACAATGTAATATTTCTGCAATGTCGCTGCAATCTTGCGATGCTGTGTAGGATCTTCAATGTTGTAGCAACATTTCAAATTACGGTTATTATTAAAAAATTATACAAGATGTCGCTAAATGGAAGAGCACTTTTTCGTTCCTCTCGCTTAGCTCTACGCCCCTATGGAGTTGGTATGTTACAATTATGGGACACTTTGTATATTGTTCTAATTCTCATATTTAATCACCACGATTTAGTTTTACAATGATTTAGTTTCGTATCCTAAACTTAGACGTCTTATTAATTCAAGAATAGTTATCGCATGTCTTTAAGACCTGTATTATTCCAAATAGCAAGGTGACATCTTATTGACGTTCTATTGAGTCAATAAAACGGCGTCTTTTTAAGATATCATTTTATTCTTTGAAATATTGCAGATCTTGGGAACTTTCTGTGACTATTCTTGTTTGATGTCAGAAATGAAAACAATGGTATATCATATTGATCTTTTTTTTTTCATGTATTAGGTGTACAACTTTGCTTCCGCAGTTTTTTTTTCGAAATTCGAGGCTTTATTGTAAAAAACTGTTGTACATTTATGATTCAAAGTATTGTCCATCGCTGGCCACTACTTTCTCCCATCTTTCGGGCAGCGTACGAATCCCGCGTTGAAAAACTGGTCATCTTTTGAAACGATCCACGAATCGATCCAATTTCTTACTTCTTCATAAGACCGGAAGTGCTGGTCAACCAGGCCGTGTGCCATTGATCGAAACAAGTGATAGTCAGAGAGAGCAACGTCTGGAGAATACGGCGGGTGGAGTAGGACCCCACTTCAACGTTTCCAAGTCTTGACCACTTTCGCAACATGGGGTCGAGCATTGTCATGCTGCAAAATCACTTTATCGTGTCTCTCGTTGTATTGCGGCCGTTTGTCTTTCAATGCTCGGCTCAAACTCATTAATTGTGTCCGATAACGATCGCCTGTGATTGTTTCAGTCGGTTTTAACAGCTCATAATACACTACGCCGAGCTGGTCCCACCAAATATAGAGCATAATCTTGGAGCCGTGAATATTCGGTTTGGCCGTCGACGTGGAAGCATGGCCGGAATATGTCTATGATTTTCTGCGCTTGGGGTTATCGTAATGAACCCATTTTTCGTCCTCAGTCACAATGCGATGCAGAAATCCCTTCCGTCTTTGCCTTTCAAGCAACTGTTCACAAGCAAACAAACGCTGTTCAACATCTCTCGGTTCCAACTCGTACGGCACCCAATTTCCTTGCTTCTGAATCATTCCCATGTCTTTGAGGCGTTTTGAAATTGCTTGTTGAGTCACTCCCAATGATCGTGCCAATTCCTCTTGACTTTGACACGAGTCTTCATTAAGTAATGCCTCCAATTCTGCATCTTCGAAAACCTTCTCTCTTCCATCGCTATGCCGGTCTTCGACGTGAAAATCACCGTTCCTGAAGCGTTGAAACCACTCACGACACGTTCTTTCACTAATAGCGGCCTCACCATAAGTATTTGAGAGCATTTGATGAGCCTCAGCCGCAGATTTCTTCATATTGAAGCAGAAAATTAAAACCTCCCGCAAATGACGAGAATTTGGCTCGTAAACTGACATTTTCAATCGAGAATAACTTTATGATGCAGACACAAATCGACTAATGTTTCTATGGGGTTATGTTGACAGATGCCCAAGTTTATTGCACGACGTCTATGATCTATTTATTTCAACCACTACTTACCGCTAAAGCTATCTATAGGAAAACGGCGGAAGCAAAGTTGTACACCTAATACGTTAAAATAAAAGAGATTTCCATAAAACGACATTTATGATTTTACAAATTTGTAAAATGTTTCTGAACACTTTTCTTTTGCTGTATGATAATCATTCACTATAAATAATTAATGAAATTTATACAAAGGTTGAATTGAATATATTATTATACAATATTATATACAACATTATAAACATATTATATACAATATCTCTCATGATTTTTGTTACAGAATTTTTATGGAAAATTATTGATTGTCACAACAAGAGGAAAATGTATTCAGAATATTTTATAAATTTGTTAGATCGATCACAAATATCATCCTCTGGAATGTATCTATATATTAGGTGCGCAACTAAGTTCCCGCTGTTTTTCAAAAGATGGCTTCAGTAGTAAGTGCTGGTCGATTGTGACATAACCAAAACGTCATGAACCAAGCTTAGACATATGGTAATCAAACTGCTTTGACACATTAGTGATTTTGTTTTTGCGTCATATACTTTTGGTTGTGTGAAAATGTCTGATTTTGTGCCAAATAATCGTCATTTGCGAGAAGTGTTGCTTTTCTTCTTTCATTCGAAGAAAACGGCGGCTGAAGCGCATCGAGAACTCCAAAAAGTTTACGGAGATGCTGCTCTAAGTGAAACAACGTGCCGTGATTGGTTCCGTCGCTTCAAAGACGGTGATTTCGATGTTGACGACCGTTCGCGTGAAGGAAGGCCAAAAACCTTCGAAGACGCTGAATTGGAGGCATTGCTCGATGAGGATCCGTGCCAAACGCAAAAAGAGCTTGCTTCAGCATTAGGAGTTACCCGCCAAGCCATTTCCAAGCGATTGTATGCGTTGGGAATGATTCAAAGACAAGGAACTTGGGTTCCTTATGATTTGAAGCCAAGAGACGTTGAGCGTCGTTTTTTCGCCTGTGAACAACTGCTCCAGCGGCAAAAAAGGAAGGGTTTTCTTCATCGCATCATTACAAGTGATGAAAAATGGATTCATTATAGCAACCCAAAGAGAACAAAATCATGGGGACTGCCCGGTCATGCTTCTACATCGTCGGCTCGGCCGAATATTCACGCTGCGAAGGTTTTGCTGTGTATTTGGTGGAACCAGGGCGGTGTTATTTATTATGAGCTGTTGAAACCGAACGAAACCATCATTGAGGAACGGTATCGAACTCAATTGATGCGATTGAGCCGAGCACTGCGCGAAAAGTGGCCACAATACGAGCAGAGGCACGAAAAAGTGATTCTACAGCATGACAACGCTCGGCCTCACGTTGCCAAACCCGTTAAAACCTATTTAGAAACGCTCAAATGGGAAGTCCTACCCCACCCGCCATATTCCCCAGATATTGCGCCGTCCGATTATTACTTGTTCCGTTCAATGGCACATGGTCTGGCTAATCAGCAGTTCCGCTCATATGAAGACATCTCAAAATGGCTTGATTCGTGGATAGCCTCAAAAGACGAACACTTCTACCGTGACTGTATTCGAGCTCTGCCAGAAAGATGGGAAAAAGTTGTCGCTAGCGATGGGCAATATTTTGAATGATTCATTTGTAACCATTTTTTCACAATAAAGTTACATTTTCATCAAAAAAACAGCGAGAACTTAGTTGCGCACCTAATAACAAAAACATTTTTTGGCATACGATCTTTCGCTTCTGCAGTCATTAAATAAAGACTCACAGAGAGTCTCCAGGAGACTCAATATATACAGGGTGTCCCATTTTAAAGGTCCCACTTAAATATTTCAAAAACACTGTGTTAAATCGAAAAATGTTTCAGACAAAAGTTGTTTGGCTTGAACGGAGACATAAGACAGCGATAGCATTTTGTTTGTAGAGGGCGCCACTTTCGAGATATTCACTGATCAATTTTCTTAAACAGAAATCCCAATTTTTTATTATATCACCTTTTTCTATCAACTAATTTGAACAACTTTTGTCTGAAACATTTTTTATTTGTCTAATATTTTTTGAGATATTTAAGGAAAACTGTAACTTTTTCAACATTTAACTTACGATATCTCGCTAACTATTCGTCGAAAGAAGAAATAGTATTAGACTTTTTTATTTTATTTATTATCAAGAACATATTACTATAATAGTGCACTAACTTTTGTTAATTTAATAATTTTTAAATTTCCAAAAGTCGATAAGTTAACAAAAGTTAGGGCACTATTATAGTAATATGTTCTTGATAATAAATAAAATAAAAAAGTCTAATATTTTTTCTTTCGACGAATAGTTAGCGAGATATCGTAAGTTAAATGTTGAAAAAGTTATTAAGTTTTCCTCAAATATCAAAAAATATTAGACAAATAAAAAATGTTTCAGACAAAAGTTGTTCAAATTAGTTGGTAGAAAAAGATGATATAATAAAAGATTGGGATTACTACTTAAGAAAATTGATGATCAGTGAATATCTCGAAAGTGGCACAATCTTAAACAAAATGCTATCGCTGTCTTATGTCCCCCTTCAAGCCAAACAACTTTTGTCTGAAACATTTTTTGAATTAACGCAGTGTTTTTGAGATATTTAAGTAGGTCCTTTAAAATGGGACACCCTGTATATATATATATATATATTAGGAGTACAAATAAGTTTCCGCCGTTTGACAAAAGATGACCTCACCAGAAGGTTATGTTGAAATTGTCAGATGTAAAACGTAATATCGTAAGTTTGGACATCTGGTAACAACATGAAGTATTAGTGACAAACCTTGAAGTATTAGTGACTCCGTATCAGCATCACATAATTTTTTTCGTGCGGAAATGTTAAGTTTTGTACTGAATAAGCGTCATTTGCGGGAACTTTTGATTTACTTCTTTAATTTGAAGAAATCTGCAGCTGAGGTGCATCGATTGCTTGTAGAAGTATATGGTGAGACTGCTTTAAATGAGAGAAGTCGTGAGTGATTTCAAAAGTTTAAAAACGGTGAGTTTGACGTGGAAGACAAAGAACGTAGTGGAAGGCCAAAAGTGTACGAAGAAACGGAATTGGAAGCATTATTGGAGGAAGATTTGTGCCAAACGCAAGAAGAACTTGCACTTACATTAGAAGTGACTCAACAAGCAATTTCACATCGTTTAAAATCGTTGGGAATGACTCAAAAACAAGGAAATTGGGTTCCATATGAACTGAAGCTGAGAGACGTTGAACGCCGATTTTGCACGTGTGAAATGCTGCTTGCCAGGCATAAAAGAAAGGGTTTTTTGCATTGTATAGTCACTGGTGATGAAAAATGGATCCACTACGATAACCCAAAGAAGAGAATATCATGGGGATCACCTAGCCATGCTTCAACATCGACAGCCAAACCGAATATTCACGGAAAAAAACTCATGCTGTGTATTTGGTGGGATCAGCTTGGTGTCGTGTATTATGAGTTGCTCAAACCGAGCGAAACCATTACTGAAGCTCTCTACCAAACACAATTAATGAGATTGAGCCGAGCACTCAAGGAAAAACGCGCCCATTACTACTCCATGATACATATTCTCCTACATGACAACGTTCGGCCACTTGTTGCAAAACCGGTCAAAACTTATTTGGAAACACTTAATTGGGAAGTCCTACCCCACCCGCCGTATTCACCAGACATTGCCCCTTCCGATTATCATTTGTTCCGGTCGATGGCACATGGCCTGTCTAAGCAGCGCTTTACATCATATGAAGATACTAAAAACTAGGTCGATTCGTCGATAGCCTCAAAAGATGAAGAGTTCTTCCGACGTGATATCCGAATGCTGCCAGAAAGATGGGAAAAAGTAGTGGCTAGTGATGGACAATACTTTGAATAAAACTTAATGTACCGTTCTTTCACAATAAATTTCTAATTTTTGATAGAAAACGGCGGAAACTTATTTGTACTCCTATGTCATATATGATATATATACAGGTTGCGTGAAAAGTTCGCGGAATGGTATCTATACAGTCTGTAAAGTAAAAGCGTGTACGGCATAAATGGCAGTTGGCTTCAAATATTGTTCTAGTTTTTTTGTGAGCCGATAGATGAAATCTTTGTCGTGAATGCTTTGTCACAAAAGATTCAGTTGGCTTCGAACTCTAATCTGAGAAACACGTTAACCGCCATGAGTGCCGCATACGCATCGCGCTACGAGTGTGTTCCTTTATTCCCACCCCAAAGGACCAAAAATGTCATATGCAGTGGCTGCTAAATACATGGGAAAGTCAAAATCGTTCGTCGCTAAGTGGATTCAGCAATATAAGGAGATAAAAAATGTCGATGACTTGTCAGAACGTGGCTCGATAGGCAAAGTGACGCCGAATATGGAAAAAAATTGTGAATTTGTTTAAGCGGAACCCGACTTTAACATTGCGACAAGGAGCAGTAAAATTAAAACAGAAGGGTATAGAAGTATCACATACAACTATTCGAACCCATTTCCTTGCGCATAACCTCAAATATCGAAGCACAATGAAGAAACCACTGTTAGGCGAAAAACATGTGACGAATAAACTCGCTTGGGCAAAGGAGAATTTGGACCGAAATTGGAGCAATGTGATCTTTACGGACGAAGCTTCTGTTTGAGGATATACTGCCATCCGACGTTCCTGGTCAACCTTAACCAATAGATTAATACAACGGACTGTTAAACACCCTGTAAAAGTTCATCTTTGGGGCTGCTTTTCGAAACAGGGTTTTGGAGCATTACATCTGTTTACATACAATTTAAATGCTCCGAAAATGCTTAAAATTTATGAGAAGTGTTTGTTACCGACTGCTGAACGATGCTTCATAAAAAAAAACGAGGATTGGATCTTACAGGAAGACAACGACCCAAAACACCAGAGCAAGTTTTGCACCGAGTGGAAAGAGCAGACTGGCATCGTCACATTTGATTGGCCATCGCAGTCGCCAGATGGAAATCCCATTGAAAATGTGTGGGCATATTTCAAGCACAAGCTTCGAGGAAAAAGAGTGTGCACTTTGAAGCAGCTGACACGACAAATTCGTCTCATTTGGAGATCTCTACCGAACGAATACGCAGTCAACTTAGTGGAAAGTATGCCTCGGAGATGCCAGGCAATTATCAATGCTAGTGGTGACTGGATTCATTATTAATGGTATAGCATTTTTTTTCTCATGGAGTACAACAAATCCATGCAAACAAATGTAAGTAAACGGTAGAATTATAAATTGTAGTCGGTTATATAGAATCACTCTTCACATGAACCTAGGTTAGGTTTCATTTCCATCTGTCAATTCTTTCTGTGTTTACAAGCCAATTGAGGTTGACGTGTCAGTATATTTGTTTGCAATGGAAAATTTGAAACAGCATGCAGTGATTGAGTTCTTTGTTAAAAATGGTTTAAAGGCAATGTAAATTCATTCCGAGATAGTAAATGTGTTAGGGGAATCTGCACCTTCAAAAACAATGGTTTGTAAATGGGCACTTGAGTTTCAACGTGGTCGTACAAGCATTGAAAATGATCCACGCAATGGACGTCAAAAAAGTGCATCAACACCAGAAATCATTGAGCAAATACATGTTATTGTTTCTGAAGATCCAAGTGTGACTACACGTGAAATTGCTCATACCATAGGCATTTCAGATGAACGGGTACGGCATATTTTACATAAAGAATTACAAATAAAAAAGGTGTTTGGAAAAGTGGTGCCGCATACGTTAACAATTCAACAAAAGCTCGCTCGAAAGCAAATTTCTCAGCGTCATTTAGATCATTTTAAGAAGAATAAAACCGATTTTGTGCGTCGTTTTATAACTATGGATGAGACTTGGATCTATCACCATGATCCTAAATTGAATCCGGAACGTTTACAGTGGACTGAAGCTGGATGTTCAGCTCCAAAGTAAACAAAGCATGAAAAATCAGCAAAAAAGGTTTTGGCATCAGTTTTTTGGGATGCTAAAGGGATTTTGTTAATTGACTATCTGGAAAAAGATAAAACAATTAACTCTGAATATTATTGTAACCTTGGATCAATTGGACGCAAACATTCGTGAGAAAAGACCTGGTTTGCAGCATAAACAAATCATTTTTCACTAAGACAACGCACCTGCTTACAAAAGTGTTTTGTCATTGTCTAAATTCAATGAATTGAAGTACAAATTGCTTGATCATCCACCGTATTCGCCAGATTTGGCACCCAGCGACTTCTATCTGTTCCGAAACCTGAAACAATTCCTCCGTGGAAAGCATTTTTTGTCGAATGAAGAAGCTATAACAGCCGTAGAGGCATATTTCGCAAACCTTCCAGAAACACACTTCCGTGATGGAATAAAATTATTGGAGAGCCAATGAGCCAAGTGTATTGAAGTTAATGAAGACTATATTGAAGAGTAAAATTATTTTTAGAATTAGGTATTCTTTATTTCAGTTTCGCTTCGCGAACTTTTCACGCAACCTGTATACTAGGTGCGCAACTAAGTTTCTGGGTTTCACACATGGATGGCGCTAACGACACATGTAGTCGACATACATGTCTGAAGTTGTGTTTTTTTATAGCTTGGACATCTGTTAACAATAACCAGTCGTAATACCAACACATATCGCAATGCAAAAATATTTTTTCTAACAACGAAGATGTCGAGTTTTGTGCCAAATAAACAGCATTTGCGGGAAGCTTTGCTTTCCTGCTTTAACTTGAAAAAAAAGTGCAGCTGAAGCACGTCGTTTGCTTGAGGAGGCCTACGGCGAACATGCATCATCGAAAACTACTTGTAAAGGTTGGTTTAAACGCTTCAGAAGTGTCGATTTCGACACTGAGGACAAGGAGCGCTCCGGAAAACTAAAAACAATTGAGAACGCCGATCTGCAAGCGTTATTGGATGAAGATGATACGCAAACACAAGATCAACTTGCGGAAGCATTAAACATGACTCCCCAAGGTATTTCCAAACGTTTACATGCCATGGGAAAAATTCAAAAGGAAGGAAAATGGGTGACGCATGAGTTGACTGAGAGACAGATGGAAAATCGAAGAGCCACTTCCGAAATTTTGTTTTTGCGACATGAAAGAAAGAATTTCCTGCATCGAATTATTACTAGCGATGAGAAGTGGATATATTTCGAGAATCCCAAACGCAAAAAATCGTAGCTCACCTGGCGAAGCATCACCATCGACGGCACGGCCAAATCGCTTCGGAAAGAAGACAATGCTCTACGTTTGGTGGGACCAGAAAGGAATCGTGTACTATGAGCTGCTGAAATTGAGCGAAACTGTCAATGGGCATCGCTATCGACAACAACTGATCAATTTGAACCATGCATTACTCGAAAAACGGCTAGAATGGGACACGAGACATGAACGAGTGATATTGCAGCAAGGCAACGCTCCGTGCCATCGCACTTCCATCGTCCAGGACACCATCAAAACGCTGAAATGGAATCTGCTACCGCACCCGCCGTATTCGCCAAACCTGGCCCCTTCCGATTATCACTTGTTCCGGTCGATGGCGCATGGCTTGGCTGGGCAACACTTGGCCATTTTCGAAGAAGTGCAAAATTGGTTGGATGAATGGTTTCGGTCCAAAGACGCGTCGTTTTATCGTCACGGTATTCATGTATTGCCAGAGAGATGGCAAAAATGTGTAGCTAGCGAGGGACGATACTTTGAATAAACCATTTTTTGCATTTCTCTTGAAATTTTCCATTTTTCATTGATTAAAAAAACCCGGAAACTTAGTTGTGCACCTAGTATATATATATATACAGGGTGAAGAAAAAACCCCGGGACCCCTGAAAATTTCGAAAAATATACACTTCATAAAAAAATGTTTCAGACAAAAGTTGTAGCGTTGAAAAAGATCTATTTACCGATCTTAACAATTTGACCTTGGGTGGCGTCATCAAGGTCAGGACAAAGTCACCTCGAATTTTTTAAATGGAACTCCCAATTTTTTATTGCATATTCTTATAACCCTTCTTCAGACCTTTTCAAAGCACTATGGTTTTATCCAATTTGAATAAGCTGTTCCGAAGTTATCGAGTTTTTTAAAGTAAGATATCTAGCCAACTAAGGCAAGATCGGAGGATGATGCAGCCAACTAAGGCAAGGTCGGAGTGATCGAGCCAATTAAGACAAGATCGGAGTATGATCCAGCCAATTCATAAAAATAATTGCGCGACTAACTTCCAGACGTTGGCTCCTATTGGCTTGTCTTAATTTCGTTGATTGATTTATTTCAGTTATTTATTTATTTGAACTATTCTGCTGTTCGATGTTTATTTCTTCCATTTACTCATTTAATACTCATTACAGTTTAGTGAATCGCAAACTCGACTGAAATTCCTCTATTTTTTTGAAAATTATTAAGAAACAGTTTGAAGCTAGTTGTAAGCTGACTTAATTGCACTTCATTCAGTGCTCATTATTATTCTTCAGCACTGTCTTTAGAATAACTTTGAATTGATCCAAATATTAATTTAGTCGATTAGACTAAATCTTACCACTTCTGCTTGTCAATATGGCAACTCTTTCAGAACGAGAACGCATATCTCCTTTGATGATGAGAGAATGGGATGATCGACTAAGGTCGTATAATGATGTGAGGCGGCTTTTTAATGAAACTTTTCATAATCAGGGTAATACCATTTCAAAATCTACCGTTGAAAGATAAGGCGTTTTCAGGAAACTGGAAGTGTGAAAAATCGTGCAATACCAGGTAAGCCAGTATCAGCAACAAGTGTAGAAAAATCATTAGATGTTCTACAATCCTTTATCGAAAATCCGCATGATTCGACCGTCTGTGCTTAAAATATTGAAAATGAATAAATTTCATCCTTATAAGATCCATCTTGTATAAGAGCTAAATGAAGATGATTTTGATAGGCACATTGAATTTTGTGATTTGATGATGGAAAAAATAGCCAAAGATCCTAACTATCTCTCAAATGTAGTATTTTCAGATGAGGCAACATTTCAGTTAAATGGCCACGTTAATCGACACAATTGTAGAGTTTGGTCAGATACAAATCCTCACTGGATTGAAAAAACACACACGCAGTATTCACAAAAAGTGAATGTTTGGGTAGGCATTTTGAATAATGTTCTTATAGGTCCACTCTTTATTGACGGAAATCTAACAGCGATAAAATATGAGAATATGCTAAGAAACGAAATAGTTCCAGCGATACAAGCAATCATGGATGACAACTTCGAGCATACATGGTTCCAACAAGATGGTACCCCCCCCCACATTACGGAAGGGACGTCCGTAATTATCTGGACACAGTATTTCCTCATCGATGGATAGGTAGAAGAGGACCTATAGAATGGCCTCTTCGATCACCCGATTTATCACCTAACGATTACTTCCTGTGGGGCCATTTAAAAGATAGAGTTTACAAAACGAAACCACAAAATTTGGATGACTTACGAAATCGAATTCTTGATGAAGCTGCTCTCATCCCTGCTGATTACATTCAAAAAGCCGTTTCATCTTTTTACGATAGATTAACTTATTGTCAAACTGTTGATGGCGGACATTTTGAACAATTACTTTAAAGCTTCCCAGTATTGCCTTAGTTGGCCGAACAACTCCCGACCTTGCCTTAGTTGGCCGAATCATCCTACGATCTTGCCTTAGTTGGCCGGATCATCCTCCGATCTTGCCTTAGTTGGCTGGATCATCCTCCGATCTTGCCTTAGTTGGCTGCATCATCCTCCGATGTTGCCTTAGTTGGCTAGATATCTTACTTTAAAAAACTCGATAACTTCGGAACAGCTTATTCAAATTGAATAAAACCATAGTGCTTTGAAAAGGTCTGAAGAAGAGCTATAATAATATGCAATAAAAAATTGGGGGTTCCATTTAAAAAATTCGAGGTGACTTTGTCCTGACCTTGATGACGCCACCCAAGGTCAAATTGTTAAGATCGGTAAATAGATTTTTTTCAACGCTACAACTTTTGTCTGAAACATTTTTTTATGAAGTGTGTATTTTTCGAAATTTTCAGGGGTCCCGGGGTTTTTCCTTCACCCTATATATAAAGCATTATTGCATACAAATTATATTACGAATGTTGCTGCAATGTTACACTGCAATGTGACTGCAATATTTCATTGCAATATTGCTGCAAGCGGACATTTTACCTTTGCTGCAAGATTGCAGCAACATTTCGCATCGTTTCTACAATGTTGCAATCTTGCAAAACAACGTTCCTGCAATGTTGCTGCATCGGTACTGTGCTATATGGGTTATACCTATACATGTACACTGTCCGAAAAACATTTTAGAGATATCATATTTCTAAAATGTTATTGTGTATGTATTTGTATATGTATAGATAAGAAATATAGGGTAAAAATGTGGATGTGAATATTTGGGTGTTATTTTGAGAGTTTTCTTGGGTGTTATTTTGATATTGGGTGATATTTTGAGGGTTTTCGTTAAGCGTTAACCCTCACTTGGCTGTAACCTTCAATTGACGATCCGAAATCACACCTAATTTGAGTGTTTTTTCGGTATATAACACCCAAAATTGGGCGTTTATTCGGTGTATAACAATCAAAGTTGAGCGTTTTTTATCGGTGTTTAATACTCAAAGTTAAGCGTTTTTTGAATGTTAACACCCAAAATTGAGGGTTTTTTTCATAAGGGCTAATATACATATATGTTGTATGAACAATTTTTGTACGAAAATCTACAGTTTACGTTACACATAAGATTCCTGAGGATAATAATGTCATGGATATTCCCAATAAACACAGTTACATTGTCGTAATGTAACGAAATGTAACACATAATATAACGTGTACATTACAAGCAATATACATGTTAGTTGTAATTTCCCACTCATAGAAAGTTGCAGTTATATAACAGAAATATCACATGTTACTAAATTGTTATATAGCTATTACATAACTGTAATATTATTATGCAAAATATTTATTTCCAATTTTCTCGCGTCTTGCATCCGTTCGCGATTCCAAGCGGTCACCCTCTTCATGTGCTGACCATGCTAGGCTTTGCTTAACCTGACAATCGAGTGGCATGCAGTTATCCCAATGACTCCAATGATGTTCTTGTGACTTGTGCTTATATAATGTGTTCTTATACTATTCACAGAGCATTATAACCTTTCATGTGAAAAATTAAAACAACGTAACAACATTCGATATGCGACGAATATCAATATAGATTATGTTTCAAAATAATGGAGTATTATAATAGTTAACCCACAAAAGAAATAGTTTGAAACAAATTCAAGGAAGTCTAAATAAAAGTTTTAATTACTAAATCTAAAAAAACTTTTGAAAAATATTATCTCAAATCCTATTTTTTATCAACATGGTTTTCTTCAATGAAATAGTTTTTTTTTTCTAAAAATAATATTGTAAAAATATATTTTAATGAAACAACTCAAAATCGAACAAGTAAGAATATTAAACCTAAAGAAATTTTTCTCAATGTGAGTTTTGGATAATATATAAGCGTTCTTAAACGTTTAAATAGTATATGGTAAGTGCGGATATCTCCACGAAAATAGGAACGTTGTGTCCACATGAAATTCATGTGGATTCCATTCCGTGAATGCAACGAATGCGTTCCATGTAGATTCGATGTACTTTTTTGTGGGAATATACATATCAGTATGCATATAAACGTGCATTATAAACGTCAATATAAATAGGCAATTTGGTCTGCTTAAGCACGATGAAGGCATTAAAAATACATAAAAACATAGAACTACAAAATAAAGCATCTACAAAAAAGCGGAACCGAATTTCTGATTGATTAGCTTTCCACCATTTCTTTTATTTGTTACTGTTCCGCTTTGCTATTTCTTTCTCTATCGGAATGCACCCTTATTCGTAATAAAAAGCATTTGTAGCTTTTAATGGATTGCATGACATTTATTGCTGTATTATATAACGTCAATGTAATATGAACATAATTACTGTTATATAACGTGTTACATTACTGTTATATTATTATTATAATGTTATCTCTAGCTTATAACAAAACAGTATAACAGATATATAACACAATTATATTACAACTATGAAACCAAATTATGTAACCTCAATATAACTAGAGTATAACATATGTTATATTACATGTTATTCCTATGTTATATAACAGTTATATTCTGTGTTTGCTGGGTTATTAGAATATTGCGATAAACGAAATTCCAAGATTTGGTCACAATGTCATCATCTTTCTTATATTTGTTTATTGTATTGTTAACACAACTGTAACGATATAGTCAAGCGATATAAATATTTCAGAAACTAAAGTGATTATTTTAAAGTGTTTATAATGCAGCATATATATACTTTTGCCATTTTTATATCATTTTTGTGTCATTTATTGTCAGTGACGTTTAAGTGACAAATAAAGTCATACTGACATCATTATGATATCATTATGACTTCTATGTTCTACCTGGGTATAGATTGGAACTATGGAAAGTTTAGTCAATTAGCGAAATGGTCGTTTTTAGACTTTGTCAGTAACATGTACAGTATAGTATAAATATCTATAACATGGTAAAAAAGCAAGTAATTGAACAGTTTCGGATCCGCAAGATTTTCAATATTAGGATTTATTATTGGATTAGTCATGGAGACGGAACATTTTTGTTGAACATTTTCTCTTACAGTCGGTTATGACATATTCATTTGTCCTGTTTGCTTGAGCTGTTGCAACAGCTTTAAGCTGTTTCATAATTTTTCCGCAAATATATTATATATAACAATAAGTAATTTTAAATAATAGTGTGGTGAATTATAACAGGATAGTACGGCAATTGTAAAGAGTAACGATGAAAAGTTAAGATATATATAATATTATACAAGAGATTTGTTACAACATACAACATACAACAAAACTCGTGTGCGCATAGAATAGGTCAAAATGAGCAGAGATGTCTCGTATCATATTTTCTGAACAACCATGTAAAATTTTGCGTAACATTAATATCAGGTGCTACGTCAAACAATTGTTTACGCACCGTTCGCATCTTCTGATGCCTTTCGCTATGATCTAATAAAAGAATATCGCGCGATCAGTCATTTCCAGGACAGCGATTGCACCTCGCTAATTTTTTTTTACTAATATAACTAATAAAAAAAAAACTCAAAACATTATATTGCTATTTAAAAGGAGACTTTTTTAATCAATATAACCAGTTCTACTTGTACTTCGCCGTTTAACCATTTTGCGCGGGACATTTTGTATACATACAGTATACTATATAGGGTTTGTCAAAAGTGTGGAAACCCTTAAATAATTTTTGTAAGAATGAAAATATCAAGAAACGGTAAAACACGTATTTTGATTTTTCAAAAAAGCTACCCTATGACATGGATACCGATCATTCCCCACCTCCTGGTACGCGGGGGTAAAAGGGGAGTTGAAAATTTTTAATTGGACTAAGGGTCGAGTGGGGGCTCATTTGAAAGGTCTTTTCATAACAAACACACCCTTAAAATTTTAAGTCGCTACGACCCCCCCATTAAAAATGGCGACCGTTCAAATTTCGAAATTTCATGCACTTAGTGTTATCAGGATCAACCGGTTACTTAAAATCAGTTGTTCTCACTGCTACTTAAAATCAGTTGTTCTCACGGCTACTTAAAATCAGTTGTTCTCACGGCTACTTAAAATCAGTTGTTCTCACGACTACTTAAAATCAGTTCTCACAGAGACAGATTAAAAATTAAACGTTTTAAAAATGGCTGGCGAATTGTCGGAACATGAAAGAATCATTATCCTCATGATGCGTGGATGGGGTGATAACGAGCGTTCGTACGCTGCTGTCGCTCAATTATTTAATGAGACGTATCCGAATCATCGAATTAATAAGTCCTCTGTCTTAAAAACAATGGAACGTTTCAGAGGAACTGGTAGCGTAAACAATCATCCTAAATCAGGGAGACCTGCCATTAATGAAGAAAAACAACTTGATGTTCTGCAGACATTTATTGAAGGTCTCAATTCTACTATTAACAGAGCCGCTCAAACTCACGATATTGCTCCCAAGTCCGTTTGGAGAATTTTAAAGAAAAACAAGTTCCATCCATATAAATTACAATATGTTCAAGAATTGCAAGACGGAGATGTGGAGCGTCGTATAGGTTTCTGTGAAAGAATGATGGCACTAATAGATGTCCGGCCCATGTTCCCTTATCAAATTGTTTTTACAGATGGGGCAACTTTCTTGTTAACGGGAGAAGTTAATAATCAAAATTTTCGTATCTGGTCAGATGAGAATCCGAATTGGGTGCGGGAAACTCACACACACCCACAAAAAATAAATGTATGGTGTGGAATAATAGATGACTACTTAATAGGACCGTTTTTTTTTTTTTTTTTTTTTTTTTTTTTTTTTTTTTTTTAGAAAATCTGAACGCTCAAAGGTATGACAGATTACTTGTAGATCAAATAATTCCAGCCATACGAAATATTTTTCCAAATAATTTCGAAGAAATATGGTTTCATCATGATGGAGCTCTTGCTCATTTTGGTTTAGGGCCACGTCAAATTTTAAATGAGACTTTTCTATTACGATGGATGGGAAGAAGGAACAGAAATGAGGGAGGAGAGGATTGGCCACCTCGGTCACCAGACCTAACTCCTCTTGATTATTATCTATGAGGACACCTGAAGAGTAAGGTTTACAAAACAAAACCTGAAAGCATTCAAGAATTGATACAGCGAATAAGGGATGAAATAGATTTGATACCTTTTGAGACGAATCGTAGAGCCTCTGCATTCTATCAAAAATTGGCATATTGTCAGGAAGTAAATGGCAGCCACTTTCAGCATTTACTTTAATCCACCGAGTAAAATTTATTTTAAAACACGGAGTAAAAGATTTTGAATCATTAAGGAGAGATGACAGTTTTCAATCGTCTGTTTTGCAACCTATCACGACTATACATACAACACATTCACACTTGTTTAGCCATACGTACGCACACACATACGCACGCGCGCGCGCGCGCGCGCGCACACACACACACACACACACACACACACACGCACACACACACACACACACACACACACACAAGGGATCAGATTCATGCCACTTCCACGGAGTTAATCCTGGATAACACTAAGTGCATGAAATTTCAAAATTTGAACGGCCTCCATTTTTAATGGGGGGGTCGTAGCGACTTAAAATTTTAAGGGTTTGTTTGTTATGAAAAGACCTTTCAAATGAGCCCCTACTCGACCCTTAGTCCAATTTAAAATTTTCAACCCCCTTTTACCCCCACGTACCAGGGGGAATGATCGGTATCCATGTCATAGGGTAGCTTTTTTGAAAAATCAAAATAAGTGTTTTACCGTTTTTTGATATTTTCATTTTTACAAAAATTATTTAAGGGTTTCCACACTTTTGAGAAACCTTGTATGTATCAATATAGTAATTTTATTTTGAGTTTAATACATATACACATAGTATAATAAATATATTAGTAATTATGACTTGACAATCGATAATAGAAATTATCAAACACGACTAGATTAATTATAAATTCAGCATTAAATTGAAGATGTTGAAGATTCGTCATTATACGGGATTGCTTGTTATAACGATGATTAATCGTACATTGTAATCCTTGATTTTTGTGTGTTCCCCGCGATAATGATAATGAACGAAAATACCAATTAGCTTAGACTTATCTTTAATACATACTTTCAGCAATTTTAAATTCTCTCTCGTGTGCTCGAGCGGAGCATAAATATCTTGTGCAGTCATAAATATCTTGTGCTATCATAAATGTCTTGTGTCTTCAAACATGATAGAAACACGTTTCGAAGAGATTATATTTATATAGTTTATTTAAGGAAAACAAATATATATATACCAGGTCTGTAAATATGAAACCGGAATTTGCCTATAGATGGCCTTAGCTGTCAATGTAGTTACCGTCAAACCGTGTCATTGGCGCAATTTCCATTTGTTGACATCTCACAAAGATTTTCAACTCACAACAATACAAGTTTCATACAACAGCATAATTTGTAATAGCGTTGAACATGTCGAATTTTGTGCCTGGAAGCTACGATTTGCGGACAGCATTAATTTTTTGTTACTATTTGAAGAAAACTGCTGCAGAATTGCATCGAATGCTTGTCGAAGCTTACGGTGAGCATGCTCTTGGTAAATCACAGTGCTTTGTGTGATTTAAAAAATTCAAATGTGGCGATTTTGACGTGAGAAACGAAGAACGTGGAAGACCACCGAAAAAGTTTGAAGACAGCGAATTGCAAGCGAATTGTTGGATGAGGATGACGCTCAAACGCAACAACTCGCGGATCAATTAAATGTGACACGAGAAGCCGTCTCCATACATTTGAAAGCCATGGGAAAGATTCAGAAGATGGGAAAATGGGTTTCACATGAACTAAATGAAAGACAGCAGGAAAACCGAAAAACCACTTGCGAAATGCTGCTCGCCAGGTACAAAAGAAAGTCATTTCTCCATCGAATTGTGACTGGCGATGAAAAGTGTATATATTTTGAGAATTCTAAGCGTAAACGATCATGGGTAACTCCAGGCGAACCGTCGGCATCGACTGCAAGGCCAAATCGCTATGGACGGAAGACAATGCTCTGTGTTTGGTAAGATCAGAAGGGTGTGATCTATTATGAGCTGCTATAACCATTAATACTGAACGCTACCGACAACAAATGTTCGATTTGAATCAAGCTTTGCGTGAAAAACGACCAGAATATCAAAAAAGGCAACACAAAGTGATTTTGCTTCATGATAATGCACCATCACACAGCAAAACTGGTTAAGGAAACGATTGAGACGTTTAGTTGGGAAATACTTTCGCATGCGGCTTACTCACCAGACTTGGGTCCGTCCGATTACTACTTATTTGCATCGATGGGACACGCACTTGCTGAGCAGCGCTTCACTTCTTACGAAAATATACGAAAATGGCTCGATGACTGGTTTGCCTCAAAAGAACAACAGTTTTTTTGGCGTGGCATCCACAAATTGTCAGACAGGTGGGAAATATGTATAGCTAGCGATGGGCAGTACTTCAAATAAAATATTTTTTATCATTTTCATACAATAAACGTGTATTTTCTATACAAAAATTCCGGTTTCATATTTACATATCTGGTATATGTATTTTTTTTTCAAATAAATGATATAAGTCTCTTAAGCATATCCCGGTATAAATTTGTTTGATGAATACATAAAGATAAATTTATCTTAAGATAGATACAAACTCTCCTAAATAATAAATCAGTCTTAGATCTGAAATGGCAGTTAATCTTTTCAGAAGGGAATTGAAGGCACGAAGTTCTCCATATCTCCATTGGGACAGTCTGGTGTTGAAGAGCCATTTTCGTTTTGTTGCAGGAGTGGAAATACGCTTTCCGCGCAAAGTAAGGCGCATATTCGTCGAGGAAAATCTTCACTTGACCAGCAGACTGTAATCTGGAGTGGATGAGAAGAACAAAATAAAGAGAGGGGAGGGAAGACTATGCGGTGTTTTCCGTAATATTGACCGATATTCATCGCTTGCGTCGTTCGAATAGTGTTCAATGTACATAGCACATTCCAGTCGCTTCTGATAAACAAACTAACGTACTCTAGAACGCGAGCCTCCACCGTTGTTTTTAGTTTCTCACTACTTTGTCTGTTGTAATTCTTCAATCGCGCGATGTGAAATTTGTCTGCTTTGGGGAACAAGAATTTGTGAAGAAAAGAGTATGTGTGCACGCGGATTCGAAAGATATTCGTATAATCTATCAATAAAAAAATTCGCGAGTCTCGCTTCATAAATCATTTTGCGATGTATGTTCACTCATTCACATTGTTGATACATTCATCGACCAACACCATCACATCTCATCGGTCCGCAAATACACACGGTGCGCTCTCTAATTTTAAATGTATGTACGCCGAAACGATCGATGATCCACGCTCACGCTCGCGTTCGTGCCATCCACTTGCGTTAACAGCTTCCCTCTTCTAGTACCAACATACGTGGAATATCCGTTCGGTCCGAGATGTTATTTATTTAAGTCACATGAAGAATTTATTTATCGGTCGGCTAGAAACTGTGAGCGAGGCGATTATTCGATTTAGTTAACATGACTTACAAGTTCTAAGCACCAAAAGGAACAAGAACATAACTTACGTATTAGTGTACTATATGCTAGGTTTTTATCGTTCTACTTTAAGGCCAATATCGTCATTTCTTTTTTTTCTTTCGTAATAATGATTAAATTTTAATTGAAAATCATGGTCGAGACGAAAGCGATTGTATTCCGACATTCTCCGATGTCCTCGAGCATTTACAGTGCCTGAGAGCTTCAAGGCCTAGATTCTTTTTTGATTATGCATTGTACTTTGTGATTAAAGTGTACGTCGAGCCTCAACGGGTAGCATGGGCTTCGCTACAACCCATGGGACCTCTCAGATCTCATGTGGCACTGAGCGTTTCACGATGTGAGCATGTCACGACGTGAGAAACGTTGTTGTAATGATTACGATATAATTACTAATAAAATGTGAGGACAAATCGCATTTATCCATTTCAATGTAACAATATTTTGACAAATTTCTTTTTGAAACAAATTTACGCACAAGCCTCGAAAGCTTGACGAAGCTTCGTGGTATTTGCTAAGATCTTTTTTTAATGGAGCTATAAATTTATTGTGAAGATGTTAGAAAACATTGATGAGTTCGAAGCGCATCTTATTTACGCTACTGCATGATGCTCCATTTCTTTTTCTTTTATTTGTTTTGTTATTTTTTATTGTTTCGATATTTATGATTCTGAAAAGGTGGAATAATATATATATATCGAGAAATATATATTATATATACACACATAAATTATATATAACGCGATTGATATATATTTACGACCTATATATAGTATATATAGTATATGTTATACTACCAAAAGGATTTAATTTATATTGAAGTATATGCATCATATTTTTTTTCCTTTTTAATAGCACCATTACAAGACATGATTATTCATAGGAAATGTAGCAGCTATTAGACACTGTGTTATTGTTTAAATAAATAAAAATATCTTTTAATCTTGAGTCATGTTGAGTGTATATCTAATTTACTTAAATACAAAGAGATAAATAAACAGAACAGAAAGAATTTATATTAAATTTTTAGAATGTGAATACGATTCGCTATTACATTTAATTGAATTAAAAACTTAAATATATTTGTAGTTTACGGTTCAACGGCATATCATCCTCTCTACAGAGATAATCGATTTAATCTAAGCAGAAATTACATTATTCACACTGAATATCACCACATCTCTGCGTAATGTTCCTTATTACTGCATTAAAGCAGCGAGGAGTACTTTTATTCTATCATGAAAACGTAGTCTAGAATTGTGAAATATTATGTGGGCGCGGAATAATACGACACGATTCGACAAAGCACAAGATCAAAGAAGCAAATTACTTCTGCTTATTCTATAAACTAGATTTCTTTTCCTCTTTTCCTTCTCTCCTTATGGATACGTGTATAGTTAGGCACACACAGTGTCATACTCTTTTCTTCTTTATATTCTCTTTTTTATTCAATCTAAACTAAAGCATAGCATTTTGGATAAAACATCATAAGAACACGAATGTCCGTGAAGGAAGGAAAGAAAAAGTAAGAGAAAAGAAGAAAAAGAATAGGAAATCTTACGACGAATCTCCGCGCCTTATAAGGAAATCGTCGGAATTGTTCTTTACTGATTTTAATAGGCTTTGGATATGTTGTAGAGTGTTAAAAAATATTATACCCATTATACCATATTTTTTTAGCGACATCTTATTGCGACGTTTAGGTTGAAATAACCCTCCAAAAAAAAAGACTATTTCATTTTTTGTAATTATTTCCTAAATTACGAGGTATATGAAAAATGTTTCATACAAAAATTGTAGAATAATTTATACTCTTTAAAACGGACTGCTCCAATTAAAAAAACAAATGCAAAATTTTTGATAACCGTCTCCTCTCTGTTACCTTTGCAAATTTTTGAGTTTTTAGAGTTAGAAAGAGTTTATAAAAAAGTTAAAAATTGATGAGCATTGGATGTCCCAAAATTGTAACACACCATGGTGTGTTATAATTTTGGGACACCCCAATGTATAACTACTCGCATAGCGCCGCGCTTATATAGCATGATGTTATAATGTCGTTTTTCCAACAATTTAATCGTGATCACCTTTCAGTATTATATATGAATGAATTTGGTATTCAATGCTCTTCAATTTTTAACATCTTTACAAACTCTTCCTTACAAAAACTTAAAAATTTGCAAAGGTAACAGAGAGGAGGCGGCTATCAAAAATTTTGCATTTGTTTTTTTAGTTGGAGCAGTCCGTCTTAAAGAGTATAAATTATTCTAAAACTTTTGTATGAAACATTTTTCATATACCTCGTAGTTTAGGAAATAATTATAAGAAATGAAATAGTCTATTTTTTTTAGGGGTTGTTTCTACCTAAACGTCGCAATAAGATATGTCGCTAAAAAAAATATGGGTCTAATATTTTTTAACACTCTACAACATATCCAAAGCCCATCAAAATCGGTGAAAGACAATTCCGACGATTTCCTTTTTGTCATTATTACACGTATATATTATTGAACTGAAGATTTTTCTAACTCGACGATGCTTTTATATTTGAGAATGCCGAGACAACAATATAATTCGAGATGTTGAAAAGTAGTATTATTGAATGGATACATAGGTTTATGATAGGTTTGTACTACGCGATGTTGCATAAATAATAATGAAACAGCTTGTTCGAAGAGTAGCTCTCAGGTGCAAATATTGTTGTTTAATAACATATATAAATTTTGATTTTGAATAAACATATTTCCATTTATGTGACTTTTTCTTTTCCACTTCGCTTTACGTTAAAATCTGCTCTGAATATTCTTTAACAATAATTGGTCATATTACTAAGTACATGTAATTTTCAAATAAAAAGATATTAAGTGTCCCGGTTAGTTGTAAGCGATTTTTTGGAAAAAAAGACACGTTTCATTTAGGTAGACGTTAAAGAGCAATGAATATGAAGAGCCGATTTTGACCCATCGCACAATGGGCCAAAACTAGTCAAAAACTGGACAAAAATTAAGACTTCGTGTAAATGTGATTGCTGTGAAACTTTAAAAATGTATAAGATTAATCAATCAAGGCATATTGTTAATCGCAATGTCACTTTTGAGAGGTAATGAAATGTACGAATATTTGGATCTCCATATACGAGGGTGGTCCGATAAGTACTTAGCCTACAAAAGAAAAACGAAAATTTTGGAAAGGTGGCGATTTATTTCTCAACATAGTCTCCTTTTAGCTCGATACACTTAACCCAGCGATGCTCCAACTTCTTTAACCCGTCTGAAAAATACGTTTTCTCGAGGTCTGCAAAGTAGGCCTCCGTGGCGGCGATGACCTCCTCATTCGACTCAAATTTCTGCCCGGCGAGTGACTTTTTCAAGTTTGGAAACAAAAAGAAGTCGCACGGGGCCAAATCTGGAGAATACGGTGGATGGGGCAGCAGTTCGTAGCCCAATTCGACCAATTTGACCGTGGCGAGGGCGGAGGTGTGAGCCGGTGCGTTGTCATGATGGAAGAGCACTTTTTTCTTCGCCAAATGGGGCCGTTTTCTCTGCAATTCGGCGTCGAATCGGCCCAATAATTCGGCATAGTACAGCCCTGTGACCGTTTTGCCCTTCTCCAGGTAGTCGATGTAGATCACACCTTGTGAATCCCAGAAAACGGTGGCCATCACCTTTCCGGCCGATAGGACAGTCTTCGCCTTCTTCGGAGCACGTTCGCTGGGTGAAGTCCACTGTTTCGACTGTTCCTTGGTCTCTGGTGTGTACCAGTGGATCCATGTTTCGTCAACGGTCACGAAACGACGCAGAAACTCCTTCGGATTGCGCTTAAACAGCGTCAAACACTGCTCTGAAGTGGTCTCACGGTTGCGCTTGTTGTCGGGAGTGAGCAAACGCGGCACCCATCGCGCCGACAGCTTTCTCATGCCCAAAATTTCATGCAGGATATGACCCACACGGTCCTTTGAGATGCCTACTGTCTCAGCTATCTCGCGCACCTTCAATCGGCGGTCTGCCAATACGAGATCGTGGATTTTTGTCATGTTATCCTCCGTGGTAGCCGTTTTCGAGGCACCTGAGCGTGGCTCATCAAAAACCGACGTGCGACCACGTTGAAACTCGTTAAACCAATTTTTGACGGTCGCCATCAAAGGAGAAGAGTCACCGTACACAGCATCCAAGCGCTCTTTGATTTCGCTGCGCGATTTCCCTTCCAAAAACAAGAATCGAATCACCGACCGATATTGCTCTTTTTCCATTTTTATAAAATCCGCGGACACGCCCGCTTCCACACGCGGTCAAGACAAAACTACGAGTCCGATTCTGCTGAAATTTCGACAGTAGCCGTCTACGAGAATGTACTACACGATAGTAAATTTCTCTTGCAATAGTGGCGCCATCGGGCTGAGGCTAAGTACTTATCGGACCGCCCTCGTATATTACAGGTAAGATAATTTTATATTGTAAAAAACAATATTATTCTATAGAAAAAAGAAACAGTGATATAGATTACAATAATTATAGAATAAAACAATATTAAAATAATTTTATATTTATTATATTTTATTTATATGTTACATGGTTTTCTTTACACACACACACACATATTCAATTCGATATTATGCTAAAACAATAGTAAGTTACTGTGCTAAAACAATATTTCAGAATGGGGCATTGGAAAACAGATACTTTTTGATATAATTGTATTATGTTCCGCATTCTTTTCAGGGAAGGATAATAATACAATTGTTCTTTTAACATCATCTAAGCATCACCTATGTAACGGTCCAAGAGTGCTAATTATATATATGTAATAAAAAACTTGAGGAAAATGGATACGAAAACAGATTAGATTTTTCTTCAAATTTTCTGCCAATCAAATAATCTCTTTCAGTACATTTTATAATATTTTTAATCTTAAGCACTTCATTGGCTTTTGTAAGGCAATATGCATCAGCAGACTGTACATGAAAAAATGTATTTAACATTCGAACTTATATTGCTGTCTTTGACAGTTTAAAGTTGGCCCTGTATTATGATGCTTTTCAAATAATAATTCATTTTTTGCAGCAGAGAAATGGTGAAGCATGGCTTCTTTTTTCATCACACGACAAACTATTTTGTCGTGTTTTCGGACTCGCGAAATTCGCAACTCATTCGTGTAACGTTGAAGCATCAACAGCCAAATATGTGTGGACATCTTGTCAGCGGTTTAACGAGATGCCGAAATGAAAGTAGTAGAAAATACGACAATTATTCGTAAAAATAATATAATTGTTGTTGAAGAAGTGTCTTCCCTGGTGCATGCAAATAGTTTTTCATACATCCCAAAATACTCTCAAATTTAAAAGCACTAAATTCTTCTAGATGTCCATGTAATAGACAATCCGCAGCAAGATGTATTAAATGATGGATGTTATATACGACAAAAGTTTGTCCATAAATTTTGGAACTGTGTTCTACAAACAACCGAAGTAATTTGTCAACATCAACGATATAATTTTTAAATAATACAGGGTCAATTAAAATTCGAACAGCACTGGCAAATAAAAGAAAAATTTTATATACTTCTCGATTCATAAATTTAAAATTAAGAACCATCATATCAGGTGTAGTAAAAAGAAATCCATTATTTTTGCATGAAATTGAAGGCTTTAATTACCATAGTTAGAATGATCCGATTTAGGACAAATATGCGCCGTTTTATTCGATAACTTGTTGCCATTTTGAAGGTAATTTCATTATGCCTCTCTCATAGAAGCCCTCGTCCCTATTGGCAAAAAATTGAGACAGTCGATTTTCACAAGCCTCTCTTGAAGCGAATTTTTCACCAGCAAAATTGTTCCCCATGGACAGGAACAGATGGTAATCACTTGGTGCCAGGTCCGGACTATAAGGTGGATGCATAAGAACCTCCCAACCAAGCTCCCGGAGCTTCTGGCGAGTCACTATCGATGTGTGTGGCCTGGCGTTGTCCTGATGGAACACAGTTCCTCTCCTATTGGTCAAAGCTGGCCGCTTCTGGGCGATTGCTTCCTTCAGACGGTCCAATTGTTGACAGTACAGTTCCGAGTTAAGAGTTTTGCCGTAGAGGAGCAGCTCATAGTAGATAATTCCCTGCCAATCCCACCAAACACACAGCAAAACCTTCCTGGCCGTCAATCCTGGCTTGGCCACCGTTTCCGCCGGCTCACCGCGATTCGACCACGACCGTTTTCGCTTGACGTTGTCGTAAGTGATCCACTTTTCATCACCAGTGACCAACCGCTTCAGAAATGGGTCGATTTTGTTGCGATTCAGCAGCGATTCGCAGATGGAAATTCGGTCCATGAGGTTTTTTTTCGTTAACTCGTGTGGCACCACCCATACATCGAGCTTCTTTTTGTATCCAGCCTTATTCAAATGGTTCCAAACGGTTTTTTGTGCAATCTTTAGCTCTTGGGCAATCGAAACAGTGCTTACATGACGGTCGGACTCGACAATGTCCATGATTTTATCGATATTTTCAACAATTGGTCTTCCAGTGCGTGGTGCATCTTTGACATCGAAATTACCGGAACGGAATCGACGAAACCAAAATTGCGCGTGATTGGCTGTTACAGTATCAGGACCATAAACACTATTCACATTTTCAGCCACCTGGCTTGCGTTTTCGCCTTTATCGAAGAAAAACTGTAAAATATAGCGTATTTTCTCTTTGCTAGTGTCCATCTTTGACGCGCGCTCAAACAAAACTGAGTCAACTAATCACAAAACTGTCAGAAAAGTTTTTTTAGTACGAAATCTCGTACGCCATCTTTCTAACGCCATCTAGTGGGACCCGATCGGACTTATACAACGCGAGATACAGATAACTAAAGCCATCTATTGGAAAAATAATGGATTTCTTTTTACTACACCCGATATAATAAAAGCTTTCTAAATTCCGTACCTTTGAAATATTTCCTATCGCTCAATCTACGCGGCCTTCTAGCAAAATCCTATGAAAAGAAAGATCGTAGATAAAGAGAAAAATTATCTATTTATAAAATAACATCGCGAGGCAATTATATTTACTACTTTTACCACAATATATTGGGTTGGCAAATAAGTTTGTTCGGTTTTTTAGAGTAGAATAAAACAATTTTATTCTATACAAGATAAATTTTAATCAATTATATATTAGGCATCTTTATGGATAACCTCTAGCCATTTTTCCACCAACTTCATTATACCGCGTTCATAAAACGTCAGAGGCTTATCGGCGAAAAACCAATCCAGGTGGTTTTTAACGGCCTCTTCATCCTTGAAGGTTTTCTCGTTCATAGAGTTCTGCAGCGACCGGAATAAATGATAATCGGAAGGGGCAAGATCCGGTGAATACGGAGGATGAGACGAAACATCCCAGCCAAGCTGAAGCAATTTGTTCCAAGTTGTCAATGACATATGAGGTTTGGCGTTGTCGTGGTGGAAGACGACACCCTTGCGATTTGTCAATTCTGGACGTTTTGTGCGGATTGCTTGGTTCAATTTCGTCAATTGCGAACAGTATACAGTTGAATCAATCGTTTTGCCTGACTTACCGAACTGTTACCCAGTTCGTAATAGATGACACCCTTGAAATCCCATCATACGGAGAGCATTATTTTCTTCGGATGCAAACCCGCCTTCGAGGCTATTTTCGGTGGCTCGCTACTGTGCTCCCATGATTTTTTACGCGTTACATTATCATAGACAACCCATTTTTCGTCACTTGTCACCATTCGTTTCAAAAATGGATCGTTTTCTTGGCGTTTCCGTAGCGAATCACAGATGGATATGCATGCGGTCAAGTTAGCCTCGGTTAGTTGATGCGGCACCCAAACATTAAGCCGAGAAACGTATCCCAGCTGGCGCAAATGCTTTTTTACGCTTGTGTGGGATATATTCAATGTCGTAGCAATCTCTCGTACCGATTGGGATGGATGTACTTCGACTATAGCCTTAATGTCATTTGAATTAATCTCGATCGGGCGACCGGAGCGGGTCGCATCATTGACATCGAAATCTTCAGAACGGAAATTGGCATACCACTTTTGGCATACGCGTTCTGTTAAGGCATCATCTCCATACACACGGCATATCTTTTTATGAGCATCCGCAGCTCGTTTATCTTTTTTAAAATAATAGAGGAAAATGCACGATAAATGTGACGATAATGCACGTTATTTATTTCCATGTTCACAGCTATGCACACATAATACTAATGTTAGCCAAACCAAACACAGCACAACATAAACAGTGAAACATAACCTTTCAAATGTGTATTCGATTTCATAGTTCATGGTTCAATAGATGGCTCCAGGCGGAACAATTCCGCTCCTATGCCAGTCATCGTTTCAAGCCGAAAACGTGTGAAAAATTATATGTAACGAGGCACACCCGCGCCTCGTTACTACCGACCCGACCGACCATCCGTCGGGCCGAAGAACGGCGCTTTGTGCCACCCGAAACAACCGCAATATCGCGCACCGCCGTCATCACGCGCCGCCGCTATCGCACGCTGCTGCGATCACGCGCCGTCGCTAGCGCGCGCGGCCGCTATCACGCGCCAATTGGCGCGCCGCTCGATCGCCGCCGTATTAATTGTAGAGAATACGACTATAAAATGGCGGCAATCGAGCTTCTCAGGACCAGACCGATCCGTACCGGCATTCGATCTAGACGCTTTATGCCGAAGGAGAGAATATCCGGACTGTTTCGCTCTGCCTTCCGCTCTCCGACTACCCGACCGGCGACTAAGGAAACGGAATTGTGCGTCCGCAGTCTCGATCGAGCGTGCTCGATACTTAGCCGTCTCCCGTCTTCATGGGCTCGTGCGTGCGTGTGCTCAGTTGAGCGTGCTCGGCCGTCTTTAGCCTTTACCCGCCGCCCTGAGTCAGGGGTTCGTCCGTCGGCAAACTCCGCTGAGCGTCCTCAGCCTCTGTGCGATCCGTCTAGCGACCAAGGACCTGGGACGGTGCGTCCGTCGTCTCCGCTGAGTGTCTGCAGCACTTGGTCGCTTTCCTCCGCGAACGTAGGGAAAAGAAAAGGTGCGTGCGCCTTCTTTGTCGAGAGTCCTCGGCCCCGACGGACGAGATCCTTGCGCGTCTTTCGCGACCCGCGTGCGAGCGTTCGACCGGGAATCGAAATCTCCGGTCCGGCGACCATCTTTGCGTGAGCGATTGCAAGTCGAGCATTGGGCGATAATTGTCCGAGACATCCAGCGTCGCGAAGCGAGACTGATCACCACGCCGTTACCGTCGTCGCCGTCTACACGCGTCACGCAATAGGCCCCGCCCACCGCGCGGCCTATCCTTCCGTACGCTGGCGTGTACCGCATACCGCACCGCACCGTACCGTACCAACGCGCCTAACGAACGCAACCCGCGACAACGCCTTCGGGACCGAGCTCTTGTACAGAAGTCAATATAGAATAAAGCTAAGTTATTTATATTATTACTATCAAACGTCTCGTTGCTTTCTTCCTCACCGAACCCGGACTTCAACGAGCCTTATCCGCGCGTAGCGACGACCGAACCGCGTAGTTCGGCCGTTACATTTGGCGCTCGAACAAAGGACTTTGCGAGGAGAAAAGTGGCAAAAACAATTACGGGCCCGATCGCGATGGCGTGGGTATATAAGCTGTCGAAGCAGGAACTGACCGAGCAGCTGTCCCGTTACGACTTGCACACCGACGGGACATACGAAGAATTGCGAAGGCGGCTCAGTTCGTGCGAAGGCATCCGGAGTTGTTCGCGGACGATAACGGGGCGGCAAACCCCGTATCGAAGACTGATGAAGACGCGACGAGACACCCGAGCTGTCCATACTACCCGGGGGGCCCGAACTTCCGTTAGCAAAAGCGATGAATCAAATTCGAAAATGGGGCTGCTTCTTCGACGGACGAAATCTTCACAAATTTTTAGAGCAGGTCGAAGAGTTAAGCGAAGTTTACGGTTACGCGGGAGAATACTTACTCCGAGGTTTGCCAGAGATGCTACGGGGCGAGGCCCTCGCGTGATATGCCATCTCAGTCGGCATACGTGGGCAACATGGGAAGATTTTCGAAGGGAATTTCGTGCGGAATATCTACCACGAAAAGTGTTAGCGCAACTCCGCCGCGAAGCGCGGAGCCGCGTACAGAAGGAAGGGGAACCATTTCGTGCGTTCTCCAACGAGGTATTAACGCTCATGCGGCGCACGGACGGAACCCCGAGGTGCAGCTCGAGCTGCTATATGAGACCCAGAATATAAAAGGGGCATTCGCATTGGCGAGAATAGGGGACCTCCACGCATGGGCTGCGGAACATGAGGATATCGAGCGACAGATACGCGACCGCCGGCGAAACAACGCAACAGACCGACCTCCTCGACCGTCACGCGTTGCACCGACCACTGTCAGCACGTACAACAAAGAAGAATGCTGCTGGTGGTGCAAACAGCGGGGGCACACCCGGGCGGACTGTAAACGCCCCCCGAAGAAATTCTGCTCTCAATGCGGAAAAGACGGGGTGCTGACTCGGGAGTGCCACCCGCTGCCGGGAAACGACCGAAAGGCCGAGACTTGCCACCCAGAGTCTTGGCCCTGAGCAAACAACGCGTAAGATTCACACCGCGCCCCTACATAACCATACGACTCAACGGACATGACGTCGACGCGCTCCTCGACTCTGGATCGGAGGCCTCGTTTATACATCCCGACATTGTCCAACAGTCGGGGGCCCCGATCCGGAAATCGAAGCGACCAGAATCAACACGACTGGCCGACGGGATTGATACAGACTGTCGGACAATGACGGTACGCATACAGACAGAGGACAGAGACGTTAGACACGGCCTACGAGTCCTGCCGAATCTCGGCAGCCCGATGTTGATTGGAGTGGACTTGTGGGCCAAACTATAGATGACACTACCACCACCACCGGACAACGCGACAATGACTGAACCGACTACTTGTACGATTGAGGACGGACTGACTCCGCAGATCCCAGACGAGACCACGCGACTACGACAGTTTCTGGAACAGGAATTCCACCTCTTCGAGAAGGTGCAAGGACCGACGAACCGGGCATACCACCACATACGATTGATCGACCCGCGCCCTATTAAACAATGGTATCGGCCTCGAAATCCCGCTATGTAGCGCGTGATCGACGAGGAGGTCGAAAAAATGCTGCAGGAACACGTGATCGAACCCTCTCACAGCGCCTGGAGCTCGCCGGTGGTCGTGGTGCGGAAAAAAGGCGGATCACGAAGGTTTTGTGTAGATTTCCGCAAACTGAATAGTGTCTCGGAGCCCGACGTCTATCCGTTACTGCAAGTTGCCGTCACTCTCGACAAACTCCGAGGGGCGTAATACTTGTCAACGCTAGACCTGCGGAGCGGGTATTGGCAGGTTCCCCTGTCGGCCGCGAGTCGCCCCTTGATCGCGTTTGCCGTACCTGGACGAGGGTTAATGCAGTTTCGGGTAATGCCCTTCGGTCTGCACTCCGCGCCCGCTACCTTCCAACGACTGCTGGATAGCGTACTCGGCCCTGAGCTTGAGCCTCATGTACTCGTCTATCTAGACGATATTATTATCGTAAGCCGGACGTTCGAGGGACACATTGCGCGACTCACGGAGGTCTTCCGACGGCTCCGGGAAGCACGACTACGACTCAACGCGGAGAAGTGCCGCTTCTGTGTGAGCCGCCTGCGGTACCTGGGGCACATCGTGGACCGAGATGGCATTCGTACCGACCCGGGAAAGTGCAATTTCGGAATGGCCGGTGCCCACGACCGTACGGAACCCGAATAGAATTTAATCGGCACGTGCCCCAAGTTTGTAAAGGCCCTAGCCAGGCGTGCCCCAAGATAGGCTTGCCATCGTTGGGCCTAGATAGAGCGTAGAAAGGCAAATTTTGAATGGAGTTTCGTGGATTGGCTCTGGCTAGGCACTTACGAGGATACTCCTAACAAGGCCTACCATACTTGGGCCTAGATAGAGCGTAGAAAGGCAAACTTTGACTGGAGTTTCGTGGATAGGCTCTGGCTAGGCACTTACGAGGATACTCCTAACGAGGCCTGCCATACTTAAGCCTAGATAGAGCGTAGAAAGGCAAACTTTGAAGGGAATTTCGTGAATAGACTCTGACTAGGCATTTACAGGGATGCTCCTAACAAGGCCTGCCATCATTGCGCCTAAGTAGAAGGTAGAAAACTAATTCTGAATGGAATTTCGTGAATAGGCTATGGCTAGGAACTTACTAGGATGCCTCTAACAAGACTTGCCATCGTTGAGTCTAGATAGGAGCTAAACAGGTAAATTCGGAATGAAATTTCGTGAATAGACTCTATGCATAGTAGATGTCCGTAACAAGATTTGTGCTCATAGAGTTTATATGAAATATGAAGTTTAATGTTACACATTTCAATAAAAATATAATATAAATAGATAAATAAGCAGGAGGAAAAAATAGAAAGGATTTGCACAAAATTCATATTAAATTAAGACTTATATTTTTATAAACAGGCTCTTGAAATGTACAACATTGAGATATAAAGCAAATAAGAGCTAGATACTGATGTTGAAGTAAATATTTAAAAACATGTTGGGAAAATAATGTGTTTGATAATACAAACGCACGTGTCGGATATTTCCCGAGCTTTACAATGTATGCGGTGAATCAACCTTCCACCAATCCTGATTTTCAATTTTTTATAATAATTTAATTAACCTCTCTTATTATTCCTATGATGCTAAGAAATTTTGAATCTATTCTACAGTTGCGAAAAATATTGCCTCGGTCAGGACTTTAAAATGGAATCAAAATTTCTTAGTATCATAGGGAAATAAGGAGATAAATTACTATAAAAAATTGGGAATCAGAATCAGTTTGACGTGGGAGATTGATTCATTGCGTCATAAAGGTAGGGAAATATCCGACGCATGTGTTTATACTATCAAACATATTACCCTCCTAACACTTAAATATTCGTCTCAACATCAGCATTTGCCCTTATTTGCCTTGAATATCTTAATGTAGTCATAAATTAAGAATGTATTTTATTTACATTATTCTGTGTGAAGTAACGGCATAATACAAATTTTTTTTTCTTCATATGGCTGATCTTGTATATATAAATATACTAATTTACATTTTACGTGTGTTATTGGTGTATTAATTTCTTTAGTGGGATTTTCATCTTTAATTCTCCATATATTTATACGTTCTAAATGATTTTGTTTTGGCGCAGGTCGAATTCCGGCAAGCTGCGGCATGTGCTTGGCTCCTGATTAGTCATCGCAGCTGTTTGCCGGAGCTCATCAGATACATGGAATCTTAGCAATTATAAATAGCATTAGATTCACGCCAAGAAAGCGTACAAAAGTCGATCGCATGACTGACAATGAGTCGGAGCGAGAAAAAGCGAAAAGGAGAGCATGAGCTTGCTGTCTCGCTCAGCGCATGGAAGATCGCCAAGCGCGCGAAAGATCTTTGAATGCAACTGTTTCATAGTACTGGGGCTCGATTCCTAACGACGTGCGAGTGAGATGCGTATGCGAAAATGTACAGTTCACGTAACATATAATATAGATTTTCGCATGCGCATCTCATTCGCACGCCGTCAGGAATCGAGCCTCTGCTAGACTTTCTTTCATGCGCATGTGCGCGAGAGTTTCCTGCGGACTGGCAATAGTGACCAGGGGGTTCAAACTCCCCGTATTTTTTGGCTCCGGAAGTTCAGTTCAGTGGTCGGTGCTCCAGGCGGCAGCACAGTCGATCCCTCTCTTTTCCTCTCTCTTCCCCTTGCCTATAAGTTGATTTTGACTTGTTTTGCCTTGACCGTTAATGGTTAAACAATTCAATACAGCATAGTGCAATTAACGCTAAACGCAAATTTTTCAGTGCTATTAGTGTTTATGTAGTGAATATTCTGTAATATATCAGGTGTAGTAAAAAGAAATCCATTATTTTTCCAATAGATGGCTTTAGTTATCTGTATCTCGCGTTATATAAGTCCGATCGGGTCCCACTAGATGGCGTTAGAAAGATGAGATTTCGTACTAAAAAAACTTTTCTGACAGTTTTGTGATTAGTTGACTCAGTTTTGTTTGAGCGCGCGTCAAAGATGGACACTAGCAAAGAGAAAATACGCTATATTTTACAGTTTTTCTTCGATAAAGGCGAAAACGCAAGCCAGGTGGCTGAAAATGTGAATAGTGTTTATGGTCCTGATACTGTAACAGCCAATCACGCGCAATTTTGGTTTCGTCGATTCCGTTCCGGTAATTTCGATGTCAAAGATGCACCACGCACTGGAAGGCCAATTGTTGAAAATATCGATAAAATCATGGACATTGTCGAGTCCGACCGTCATGTAAGCACTGTTTCGATTGCCCAAGAGCTAAAGATTGCACAAAAAACCGTTTGGAACCATTTGAATAAGGCTGGATACAAAAAGAAGCTCGATGTATGGGTGGTGCCACACGAGTTAACGAAAAAAAACCTCATGGACCGAATTTCCATCTGCGAATCGCTGCTGAATCGCAACAAAATCGACCCATTTCTGAAGCGGTTGGTCACTGGTGATGAAAAGTGGATCACTTACGACAACGTCAAGCGAAAACGGTCGTGGTCGAATCGCGGTGAGCCGGCGGAAACGGTGGCCAAGCCAGGATTGACGGCCAGGAAGGTTCTGCTGTGTGTTTGGTGGGATTGGCAGGGAATTATCTACTATGAGCTGCTCCTCTACGGCAAAACTCTTAACTCGGAACTGTACTGTCAACAATTGGACCGTCTGAAGGAAGCAATCGCCCAGAAGCGGCCAGCTTTGACCAATAGGAGAGGAATTGTGTTCCATCAGGACAACGCCAGGCCACACACATCGATAGTGACTCGCCAGAAGCTCCGGGAGCTTGGTTGGGAGGTTCTTATGCATCCACCTTATAGTCCGGACCTGGCAGCAAGTGATTACCATCTGTTCCTGTCCATGGGGAACATTTTGCTGGTGAAAAATTCGCTTTAAGAGAGGCTTATGAAAATCGACTGTCTCAATTTTTTGCCAATAGGGTCGAGGGCTTCTATGAGAGAGGCATAATGAAATTACCTTCAAAATGGCAACAAGTTATCGAACAAAACGGCGCATATTTGACCTAAATCGGATAATTCTAACTATGGTAATTAAAGCCTTCAATTTCATGCAAAAGTAATGGATTTCTTTTTACTACACCTAATATTATAACGTGGTATTTTTTCATTTTTAGTTGTATAGTAAATTATAGTATTTAAGTGTATAAGTGATTTATAGTGTTTAAGTATTTAATTGATAGTGTTTAAGTGATTTATAGTGTTTAATTATTATAGTGTTTAATTATTATTAGTGAATAATAGTGATTGCATTACATATATATAGTTATTACAATATTTTATGTATCCTTATGATATTAGATAATATATTATATATTATTAGTTCATATATTATTTATTATATTAGATATTATTGGGTGAGTGCAAAAGTTCGTGCGGAGTTTCAATAGATGGAGTTATAAGCGTCGTAAAGTGTTGTCATTAATACTTCCATCTACATATTATATAACGTTGGAAAGGTGACGTCTTCAGCTGTTATTAAAAAAAAATCATTTATTTTCATACAAACTGCTTCGAGAAATATCACTTTAAAAATGAGTATCGATAAGGTGCATTTACGGCATGTTATGCTTTACGAGTTTCGGAAGGGAATAAACGTTGCCGCAGCCGTAAAAAACATTCAGGATGTTTATCAGGATGAAGCACCAGCTAAACGAACTGTGGAAAAATGGTTTGCTAAATTTCGGCGCGGAGAATTTAACCTTGAAGACGAGCCACGCTCTGGTCGACCTTCTGACATTGATGACGATGTTTTGCGTACTTTAGTGCTCAATAATCCGCGAATTTCAACAGAAGAAGTTGCTACTACTCACTAAACGTTGACCGATCAACCGCTTTTCGGCGTTTAAAAAAGATGGGATTCGATTTGAAGCTCGATATATGGGTGCCATTTGCTGACCGAGAAGAACAAAATCAAGCGAATTTCTGCAGCCGTTTCTTTACTCGGGCGGCTCAATAACGAGTCGTTTTTGGATCGACTAGTGACGGGCGATGAGAAATGGGTCCTCTACAACAATGTTCAGCGCAAACGGACATGGAAACAATCAGGTGAGCATGGTGACGCAATGCCAAAGGCCAGTTTGCACCCGATGAAGGTGATGCTCTCTGTTTGGTGGGATTGCAAGGGCATAATCTATTTCGAGCTTCTCCCCGCTGGCGAAACGATTGATTCGGACAAGTACTGTCGCCAATTAACCAATCTGAATCGAGAAATAAAAGAGAAACGTCCGATTTTGTCAAATCGCAAGGGAGTCGTCTTTCATCACGACAACGCCAGACCACACGTTTTGAAAAAGACGCTGCGCAAACTGAAGAGCCTGAAATGGGATGTCTTAACGCATCCACCGTATTCTCCTGATATCGCACCATCTGACTATCACTTGTTCCGGTCATTGCAAAATTATTTAAATGGAAAAAACTTTGACTCTTTGGAGGCCTTAAAAAACGGCGTCTCTTCGTTCTTCGAATCTAAACCGCGCAGTTTTTATGATCGAGACATCCGTATGCTGCCAGAACGTTGGGAAAAGATTATAGAAAACGATGGAGAATATATCATTGATTGAATAAAGATTTTTGTTTGCCTAATCACTGTGTGACTTTTACTCACAAACTCCGCACGAACTTTTGCACTCACCCAATATAATATATATTAGATTTCAATTTATTATATAATTTATTATAGCTATTAGTTATAGTTATAGTTATAGTTATAGTTATAGTTATAATACAATTAAAATTTTAGCTACATTTATAGAAACATGGTGCATAAATGTTGTGTGCCCAATTGCACATCAAATAAAAATATTCCAAGGCACCAATTTCCAAAAGATGTGCAACGAACAGAAATATGGCTTGCAGCAATAAAAAGAACAGACTTGATTGGTAAGTGTATATATATATTTCTATATGCTTGTTTATTTTGTTCTTTCTTCCTCTTTCTCTCTCTCTCTCTCTCTCTCTCTCTCTCTCTCTCTCTCTCTCTCTCTCCCTCTCCCTCTCTCTCTCTCTCTCTCTCTCGCTTTCCTTTTCTTTATATATATACAAGGGCAGTTTGAAAAGTTCTTGGCCTAACAATAAAAGAAAATTGTTTTTGCCGTGAAATATTTTATTTTTCAATATAATCTCCTGAAACTTCAATACATTTATTCCAACGTTTTTCCAATAATTCAATACCATTAAAGTGTGATTCCGGAAGGTCCTTTTCGCTCTGCTGTATCCAAATTCGCTAGTAGTGGATCCTAGTTTCATCAACAGTTATGAAACAACGCTTGATATCCATTTTATTTTGCTTAAAATGATCCAAACACGCTTGAGAAATACGCATTCGAATGCGTTTTTGGTCAATTGTTAGCAAATGCGGCATCTATCTTGCACAAAGCTTTTTCAACTGGTGCTGCTACTCGAATGACTTGACAAATCGAATAAAATTTTACATGGGTTTATATCAGGGATGCCATTTTCCAATACAACTATAGTTTGACAGTTTCTAATGCCATGTATATGTCAGGTCGAGAACTTTTGAGACTATGTTTACGTATATACCCCTGTAGCATTCAAGATCATTATGTCACAATGAAGTCACATTATAATGACGTGTGAATGTTCGCATTATTACAGGCATGATATCACTATTACATCACTGTTATTCAACTGGGAATTTCACCTCATAGTAATGTCACTGACATCATGTCTGTGATAATGCGGACATTCACATAATATAATATGTTAATATGACTTCGTTGTGACATAAATGCTTGTGATATAATGACCTTAAATGCTACGCGGGTATATTTTATTAATTTTGAAATTTATTTGATATATGTTTCTGCATTTATATATATATATATATGTGTAAATAAATGCGTATGTTTTAAATATAGTCTCTTTTTTATGTGTTACAGGTGTACAAAGGGAAATATTAGATAAGTTAAGAATTTGCACTATTCATTTTTCAAATGATAGTATTTATAATTATACTCAAAGACGAATTTTAAAAAGTAACGCTATTCCATCATTATATTTACCGAGTGAAATAAATGACGATATTGAAGAACCTAGAATTATAATTAATTATGATGCGTTTGTGCATAAATTATGTGCTTTGCATCACATTTTTTAATCACACCGGATTTTTTTATGTTTATATCCGACAGTTCGTAGTCTGTTTAAAGTGGGACGGGAAAATGTTATGTAAAGCATTTTTATATGTGAATTACATTATATATATATATATATAATTTATAATTTAGCAATACATGTAACACGATTCAACATTATATTACTATTTTTACTATTTTTTTTCAAATAGTTTACTTATTACATTTACCTGTTATATATATTTTGTTATATTTTAATTTTTGTGCAACAAAAAACTAATAAAAATAATATGTAATTATGTTCTATCTTAATGTAATTAAATGTACAAATGTATACATTGATAAATATCTTTATGTGCATTGTAATATATTTTAATAATATAATATTAATGTATATATATTATAATCCTCCCAATAATATTGTTTGCACAAATTAATAACAAAGTAATAAGTTTCTGAGCGATGTTATTAAGTTTAACTGTTATTTACTATACTTAAGATTACAAATGAAAACTATTTTAAATTTGTGAAACATTTTTTACGTAGTTTTAAGTAACGTAAATAACATTTAAACTTTACAATATCGCTCAGGAACTTATAAATTTAATTTTAATATCTATAAGTACCCTAATAACAACATTTTAGCAGACTGACGGCAGACTGACGGCAGATTGAATTAGAGGTTTACAGCAGATTGGTGCCAACTGTTTATCCATTGTGCCCACATTCTGACGGCAGAGTCTGGCAACATTATTTGATAGCAGACTGATGCCAGAAACAAAGCAGATCTGACGTACATAGTCTAGTGATAGATTGGCGGCAAAAACGTATCAGATCCTGACGTACGCAGTCTGGCGGCAGATTGACGGCAGAAATACAACAGATTCTGCAATGCGCAGTTTGGTACCAGAATGACGGCAGAAACGTAACAGATCCTGACGTACGCAGTCTGGCGGCAGATTGACGGTAGAAATACAGCAGAATCTGCAATGCGCAGTCTGGCACCAGAATGACGGCAGAAACGTAACAGATCCTGCCGTTCACAGCCTGACAGCAGACTGGTTACATTACTACAACAGATTACATTAATACAACAGATTCTGCCATATTCATTTTTACAATCCTCCCCTTTTCCCATTCAGTCATGCACATTACGTGAAGGTAATTATTATAAAACAACACAATATACGAACGTAAGTGTTTTCATTTATCACACAAGACAAAACGAGACAGCCAATCAGATTCACAATGGTGTTTATCGTAAATGGCGGAACACGAAGGCGACGATGTTTCTTCTCATAGCCTCAGGAAGCGGCGACACACGATGACTTTGAGACGATGTTGGAGCAACTAATAACAGGGTTTACTGATAATAGGGAACGGTGAAGTGGCAATCTGCTGCGATATCTGTAAATTGAAATTATATTACAGTTGCATCTTTCTAACTACAGTTATGTATAATATATGTTTAAGTAAATACATGAATTGAAAGTTACATTGTATTAATGTTACAATTTCCCACAGTAAATACAATACACGTGTCGTATTCATAGTGACATAGCAAATTGTAGCATCGATACATTGTGATTCTTAATAATTGCTGGGATGAGATGGGAAAATCAGAGAAATCTGGATAAAAATATTTACCTATGTTTCTTGCGTTTTTCGGTAATGGATTCGTCGATCCTCGGTGACATCTGTGATGACCTAAACATGTAAAATGTCCGGGAGACACCATAAATTCGACACAGAGTACCAATTATCTGTGCCCAGAAGTCGAAATTATTTGCCCGTTTCAACCGATTTTTAAGAGCTACCTATTTCTCTTGTCTCTCCGTTCGTCCAAAGGTCCCTACAAGTGACGGTCACGCCGCCTAGGTATAAGCTGTCATGTATCATTTGTAGGAATCTTCGGAAAGAGAAGAGAAGAGAAGTAGGCGTAGCCTTAAAAAATCGGTTAAATCGGGCAAGTAATGCGGGAAGCACACACTTTTGCGTAATGCATAACGCATAAGGAAATGAACAATCAGAATCTTTTATTTTAAGCGTGGCAATAGAAATGAAAGACTCTGATTACTATAAAACAATAAATAAATAAGATAAAATAAATAAATAAGAAATAATAAAAATAAATATATATACATATAGTTTAATAAATATACATGCTAACAAAGAATTACATTTATTACAGAGAGACCACATCTGCTACCTAACCAGAAGTATCAAATGAATGCTGGTAGCAAATTTAGTTGCAATGCGTTCGACAGAGCGCATACAAACGAACAACGTGTACGTGTGCTCTAAACTATAGCGCTTGGTGCTATAGTTCGTGATGAATAGAACACACGTACACAGTTATTCGCTCATGTGCGCTCGGCTGCACGCACTGTAGCTATATGCTACCAGTGTCCTGAATTTGGCACTTCTGGGCCTAGCCAGGCAATCCAATACAGTACCTAGTTAAGTGTTACAAAATAGGGCTAGTTAGGCGTGCCAAGATAGAGCCTAGTTAAACGTGCCAAGATAGAGCCTAGTTAGATGTGCCAAGATAGGGCCTAGTTAGGCGTACCAAGATAGAGTCTAGTTAGGCGTGCTACGATAGAGCCTAGTCAGATTTACTGATTTGGCAGTGCGATGTGGAAGCGTTACATTCTGTGCAGAGCCTAGATGAGCTTGCCTTTACAGTGCCTAGATAGAAGTGGGGAAAATCTGTCTAGGCTCTTTTCAGCCCCGTTTTTAATTTCTACCCGAGAAGGGGCGACAATTCCTCGGGCTTGCGTCGTGGTACCGACGATTCATCCCGGGCTTCTCTGCGCTAGCCGCCCCACTCACCAGGCTCACGCAGAAGGACGCGAGGTGGAAGTGGGACGCGGACGAGGACGCCGCAATGGCTGCGCTGAAGGAACGGCTGACCACAGCGCCAGTGCTCGCGTGCCCGGATTTCCGGGAGCCCTTCCAACTGCAGACGGACGCGAGCACGGAGGGGCTGGGAGCCGTCCTCACGCAGCGGCTGGACGGATCCGAACGCGTAATTACATACGCGAGCCGGACACTAAATCGTGCCGAGAAAAATTACAGCGCGACCGAGTTGGAGTGCCTCGCCGATCTGGGGGATAAGGCGAATGCGCGACTACCTGGAGGGCTATCGTTTCACGGTGGTCATGGATCACCAAGCCCTTCGGTGGCTGCGCAGCTTGGAAGCCCCCATCGGGCGACTAGCCCGCTGGGCCTTCGAATTGCAGCAATATGAATTCGAGGTGCAATACCGGCGAGGCGCTCTTAATACGGTCGCCGACGCGTTATCGCGACGACCCGAGGTGAGCGCCATAATCGCGGAAAACGGTTGCCCCTGGTACCGCCGCATGAAAGCACGAGTAACCGCGGACCCCGCCGCCTGGCCAGATTACGTCATCCAGCAAGACCAGCTCCTCCGCCATGTCCTGCATGAGCTGGATTTCCGCGAAGTACCAGCGGAGGAGCAGTGGAAGGTGTGCGTACCTCGGGAACAACGTGCCGGAGTTCTTCGCCAGCTCCACGAACCCGCCGCCGGCCACTTGGGGAAGCGCAGACGATCGCTCGCGTGGCCCGCCGGTATTATTGGCCCGGCATGTTCCGGGACGTGGCCCGACATGTCCGGGCCAGCGAGACATACCTCGCTTACAAGGCGACATAGATCAAACCCAGCCTTCTGCACGCCACCGCGGTAAAGGGACCGTGGGAACAGGCCACCGTAGACCTGATGGGCCCTTTGCCGCGGTCGACCGGCGGCCATGCGTGGGTTATCACCATGCAAGATCGCTTCTCTAAGTGGCTAGAAATGCGACCGCTCCGAAGGGTGACGACGGGGGCGGTGGAATGGGCGATCACCGAGGGCATTATCCACCGACACGGCTGCCCTCAAACAATAGTTTCCAATAACGGGAAACAATTCCATTCCGCGCAATTCGCGAAATTTTGCAGGGCCTTCGGCATCCGTCACTGCACCACACCTGTCTACGCGCCGCATTGTAATCCGGTGGAGCAGACAAATCGCGTAGTCAAAACAATGAACGCGCAATTTGTAGGGAAGAACCACCGCAAGTGGGACACCCAACTAACCGCGCTACAATTTGCGTACAACTCTGCCGTACAGGACTCAACAGGCTACAGCCCGGCCTTTTTACTCAACGGGCGGGAGTTGAGTCTCTGGACAGAGACCCGCACCGCCGCACAGTGGGACAAATGGGTCCTTTTGTGGACAAAAGTCGCTAGACGGCGTAATTCTTAACCGATTTCAATGCTTTTTTTTTTAATTTACTCGCAATGAATTGCTCTACAATCATATCGAGCCCGTTTTTTAAGTTAGGCCCTCAATTCAAAATAGCGGATGCGCAAATTTGTCAAATGTATAAAACCTATAAAATATCGAATATTTTTAGATCGGACAAAGTTTATACGGGATTTTAAGGTCTCCGAGATACATATGTAAGATCGAAATTCACAGTTTTTGCCAGTAGAGAGGATCTGCAGTGGCCCGATATATTTTATACCTGCCTGGTATCCTCACATTATCAATGTATTCTACTAATGAGTTTGCGTATATATATTGCATATACAGGGTGTGCCAAAAGAAGCGGGACGGTCGAATATTTCGCGAAATTTACATCGGATCGAAAAATTGAAAAACACGTGTTCAATATTTTTCAAAAATCTATCGAACGACACCAAATACGACCCCCCACCCCCACCCCCTGGGGGTGGGGCGAGGGGCAACTTTGAAATCTTAAATGGGAACCCCCATTTTTTATTGCAGATTTGGATTCCTCATGAAAAAATAAGTTACTTTTATTCGGGACATTTTTTTCGAATTGTTGATGGCGCTGTAATCGCAGAAAAACAAATACAGATCAGAAGTCTGCAAACGGTCAAATTTGTCGGGACATACGCTTCGGAACACAAAATTAGTATTTTTGAAAAGGCTATCTAATGATGCTACAGTAGACCGATAGATGGCGCTCTAATTGCAAAAACAATTCTTTCTCGCAAGTGAAAGTATTTCTACAGCTAATATGAGGTTAACGTCTTTCGTTGATTTTGTATCTGACTTTATTAAAAAACTACGTTTAGCATAATCCAGGAACAACGACGTGGACGTAGTAGTTTTTTGTTCCCTTCGGGGTGCTTGTTTTTAGTGAGTCCCCTTGCCTCTCACTTATCGGGGTGCTTGTTTTTAGTGAGTCCCCTTGCCTCTCGCTTATCGGGGTGCTTGTTTTTAGTGAGTCCCCTATAAAATACACTAGGTAATAAAACATTCGAAGAATTATAAATTGACGAACCTCACTTTATTAACGATAAACTGTATTCTTGTAGTAGCTTTCGGCTTCTCTACCAGCCATTATTCAATAAGCAAATTAAAAATAAACCTGTCGAAAACTAATCTATTGAAGTAGAAATGAAAATGTTTGTGATTCCATACTCGTGTTACGTCCTAGAGGAGGAACGCAACCCTTTCGTTCGCGAGTAAGGCGAACCTCGTTCGTACACGCGTGTCAGTGAACGGGTCAGGGACCCGACGGGTCCCTTTACTCGGGCACCGACGTACGACGAGTGGTCCGTTTTTCGGTCAGGGACGCGAATCCCTTTACCGGGGATAGGACCATGAGTTGACTGTTGGAAGGGTATATGTGATTTTGAAATCAATTGGAAAAAGAATGAAATATAAACAGATTTATTAAAATAACAAAATGAATTACGGCGCGGTTCAATACAGTTGAGGAATGACTGTGTATGTGTATGTGTGTATGTATGAGAAGTGAAAGAAGGAGGAAATAATAAAAAAAGGTAGGAATATGAGTAAAGAATTAGTCGGGTGAGGGGGAGCGTGAGTGGTCGGGTGAATTTAAGGGAGTGGATAGTTCGGAAAACGTGGTGGAGGGTTATCCCTATGTTGTTATAATGACCCACTAAAACGGATTTCAATAATATGGGGAATTAATAAGATGGTGGTAGAAAAGGTAGAAGCAAAAAAAAACAGAACTTACTGCTGACTCCTGTTATCCTGAAGGTGAGCAAAAATAAAATTGATGTTTGGTAGCTCCTGCTCGATAGGTCACGTTGTGCTCGTCCACTCCCTTCCAATTGTCCGATTATGGCACAATAGCAGTGATTCAAACTTTTTATTTTTTTTTTAGTCCCAAAAATAAATAAATAAAACAGAGGACGTAAAAGAATATGTAGTACCGAAACAAAACCGAAGACGAATTTGAGTCTAAGGACGTGTTTTTACAAGTCTGATTTTTGAAACTAGAATCTATGTGAATCTGTTCTTTCTGTCTCTCAGAATAGAAGTAACGGTAGAAGTTGAAGTAGAAGTGCCCGCGGAGGCGGATTACCGCGGTTTTTATAGTAATAATCGGAGGCAGAAGCTATCAGGGTGGGTAGAGAGATGGCCTTTGAGGAAGGGGTGGATTGGTCTTAGTGGGAAAAAGTCTCAGCCATTAGCAAAGTTAAAAGACATCGTGGGAGGAGACAGTTAGTTTTTGGAGATATGAATATGGAAGGGCTAAAGGGTGGAGCGTGAGTGTCTCATAGTTTTAGGTGGATATATGATTGGCTGAATGAGTTAGGCGCGACAAGCGTAGAGGTGGTGGGTTCTTGAGATAGAGAAATGTATACAAGTGGACGGCTGGAAAAATCAAAATGCCGTAAATCAAAGGCTGGGATCAGATTTTACGACTATCAGTGAAGTAGGCTTTGTTGGTTGACTGATTGGGCACATATGGTTTTGGATTGGGAAGATGTGAGTTTCAAGTTTTAGAGCAGGGATGCTCTGAGTTGCTTTGTTTCACTGAAGGTTTATTAGCGCGGAGTTTCAAGTTTTTATAACTGGGACGACGGACATACTTGGCGAACACTACCCAGGTATAGGTTTTTACAACAGGGCATTGTTTCCTGTTATGGAATTTTCCCGAATCGCTTTTCATTTGGCGCGACGGCTGTTCGCCAGATGGGTCTGTTTCCTAATTTATATTTATATATGTATATATTCCTATTATAGTTATATTAGGAGAATATAAATCTGCGAGAGGAAAGAATTTTTACTAATTAAATCTACAGGACGTAACACTCGTGTAAACAATATTCAGCAAGATAAGAGTTCTTTTCTTTATTAATAAATACGTAAACAAAAAGTGGACTATTTTTGTTGTAATTTTTTTTGCTTCATCCATTTGGTAGGTACTTTTTAAATGACACATTAGTTCAACTGTTTAAGTTGATTCAAGCAGATGAACCTTCATCTATAAAGAAAAATTTTACTTGAAAATGTGTTTTTTCTTTCAAAGTGGCTCATCTTAATGAACAAGAAAGAATGTCATTACTAACGATGGTAGGCTGGGATGATAGGAAAAGGTCATACTCGGAAGCAAGAGATATTTTCAATGATACTTTTCGAATTGGAATGGATCCTATCTCCAAATTGATTGTGGAGAGAACGGTTAGAAGATTTGAAGCTACAGGCTCTATGAAAGATCGAGCTAAATTAGGAAGACCAAAGTCAGCAACAAACGAAGAAAAAGCGTTGAATGTTTTATTATCATTTACGGAAAATCCTCACAGTAGTCTTCGTAGAACTGCCCAAGCTCAAGAAATTGGTACATCTTCAGTCCGCAGGATTTTGAAAAGTAATAAATTGCATCCTTACAAAATGACACTTGTTCATGAGATAAATGAAGATGATCCCGACCGACGTTTAGAATTTTGTGAGGACATGATACTTAGAATAGATCAAGATCCAGACTTTCTTTACAACATTGTATTCTCAGATGAAGCAACATTTCAATTGAATGGTACTTGTAATCGGCATAATTGCAGGTATTGGGCAGACGAGAATCCACATTGGATGCGAGAGAGCAAAACCCAATACCCACAGAAATTAAACGTTTGGGCTGGAATAATAAATAATCATTTGATTGGGCCATTCTTTATCGATGGTAATCTTACTGCTCAAAGGTATGAAAACATGCTTCGAAATGAAATAATTCCAACAATAAGGGAGATTGCTGGCGATAACTTGGAGCAGGTTTGGTTTCAGCAAGATGGTGCTGCACCTCATTACGGACGGAACGTTCGTAATTATTTAGATGAACATTTTCCTGATCGTTGGATTGGACGAAGAGGTCCGATCGAATGGCCTGCCAGGTCACCAGATTTAACTCCACTTGATTTTTTCTTGTGGGGTTATTTAAAAAATCGGGTTTACGAAACGAAACCTCAAAATTTAGATGAACTGCGTCAAAGAATAATTGATGTAGCTGCCCAAATACCTGCAGAATACTTAAAAAATTCCATCGAAGCTGTTTACCATCGATTAGCTTACTGCCAGGAAGTAAACGGTGCACAATTTGAGCATTTACTACAGTAAAGTTATTGGCGGCAATCATGAGAGGCAAGGGGACTCTCTAAAAACAAGCACCCCGATAAGCGAGAGGCAAGGGGACTCACTAAAAACAAGCACCCCGAAGGGAACAAAAAATTACTACGTCCACGTCGTTGTTCCTGGGTTATGCTAAACGTAGTTTTTTAATAAAGTCAGATACAAAATCAACGAAAGACGTTAACCTCATATTAGCTGTAGAAATACTTTCACTTGCGAGAAAGAATTGTTTTTGCAATTAGAGCGCCATCTATCGGTCTACTGTAGCATCATTAGATAGCCTTTTCAAAAATACTAATTTTGTGTTCCGAAGCGTATGTCCCGACAAATTTGACCGTTTGCAGACTTCTGATCTGTATTTGTTTTTCTGCGATTACAGCGCCATCTATCAACAATTCGAAAAAAATGTCCCGAATAAAAGTAACTTATTTTTTCATGAGGAATCCAAATCTGCAATAAAAAATGGGGGTTCCCATTTAAGATTTCAAAGTTGCCCCCCGCCCCACCCCCAGGGGGTGGGGGTGGGGGGTCGTATTTGGTGTCGTTCGATAGATTTTTGAAAAATATTGAACACGTGTTTTTCAATTTTTCGATCCGATGTAAATTTCGCGAAATATTCGACCGTCCCGCTTCTTTTGGCACACCCTGTATATATGTAATATATATATATATATGTAACATATATTGCTGGATTATTTATGAATTCCATAGTTCAACGTAAAATCCTAATATAGGTGACAGCATATCAAGTCAGTACTCAGATGAAAATAACAGATTAAAGTCAATCGTGTGAACTGGCTGTATTAATGACGGTAATACTTATCTCCTTTTATTCTAATGATTTCGTCATGTGCTAAAATGTTTAGTATATTTTTGTCTTTTTTGTAATTAAATAATATTTTGCAATATTATTTTTTCTAACTTATATTATTTTTCATATTTTTCGTATTTTGTTGTGGTTTTGATATTTTACTATGTTTTTCTGTTTAAACACTTTGTATACCAGGTATGTAAATATGAAACCGGAATTTTTGTATAGAAAATACACGTTTATTGTATGAAAATGATAAAAAATATTTTATTTGAAGTATTGCCCATTGCTAGCTATACAGGGTGTTATAAAAGTCCGGGAAGCGCAGAATAACTCGAAAAATATGAGTCCTAGAAAAAATGCGAAGTACTGGGTTTTTATGCTTTTTCCCTGGCTATCTGACGGTGATCTTGGATTTGACCTTGACAATGACCTTGAAGGTTATTTCAAGGTCTGGTCAATTTTTTTAAATGGGACTCCATACTTTTGACCCCAGAAATGAAAAGAGCGGAAAATTCTACGTTCGGGTATGACCTTGAACACTGCCAAATTTGACCTCTGAAGGTCACATAAAGGTCTAAGCTTGTTTTAGGCTGAAAACGCGAATATCTTCGAAAATGCACCTGCTAGGGAGCAATGCTGCGCGTAAGAATAAGAATGTAGAGGTCAACGAGGGAACCGAATCCGACGTCGGATTTTGCAAATTCAAGATGGCCGATTCAAGATAGCGGCCGATATTTAAGAATAACAAAAATTGGATCTCGTTTAAGGAGTTTTTGAAGTCATTTCTAAAATCGAATCCGACGTTGGATTTTACAAATTCAACATGACCGATCCAAAATGGCGCCCGATATTGATGAATTACCAACAATCGGAGTGTGACCTCGTACTTAACGTAAAATCTCACTCTTCACATTATGGGGGGAGGGTAAAAGTGTGTTTCCAGCCTAAAAAAATTAATTGACCTTGATATGACTGACACATAACCTTAAGAACAAGGTCAAGGTTGAAAACGTCATATCCGAACGTAAAATTTTTCAATCTTGACACTTTTAGGTCAAAAGTATGGATTCTCAGTCCTAAAAAATCCGGTTTGACCTTAATAATAATCTTAACTCATGACCTTGAGAATAAGGGCAAGGTCGCGGCTGAATGTCCCTCGTTGACCTCTACATTCTTATTCTTATGCGTAACATTGCTCCCTAGCAGGTGCATTTTCGAAGATATTTGCGTTTTCAGCCTAAAATAAGCTTAGACCTTTATGTGACCTTCAGAGGTACCCGAACGTAAAATTTTCCGCTTTTTTCATTTCTGGGGTCAAAAGTATGGGATCCCATTTAAAAAAATTGATCTGACCTTGAAATGGCCTTCAAGGTCATTGTCAAGGTCAAATCCAAGATCACCGTCTGATAGCCAGGAAAAAATCATAAAAACTCAGAACTTCGCATTTTTTCTAGGACTCATATTTATCGAGTTATTCTGCTCTTGCCGGACTTTTATAACACCCTGTACATATTTCCCACCTGTCTGACAATTTGTGGATGCCACGTCAAAAAAAACTGTTGTTCTTTTGAGGCAAACCAGTCATCGAGCCATTTTCGTACATTTTCGTAAAAAGTGAAGCGTTGCTCAGCAAGTGCGTGTCCCACCGATGCAAATAAGTAATAATCGAATAGAGCCAAGTCTGGTGAGTAAGCCGCATGCGAAAGTATTTCCCAACTAAACGCCTCAATCGTTTCCTTGATCAGTTTGGTTGTGTGTGATGGTGCATTATCATGAAGCAAAACCACTTTGTGTTGCCTTCTTTGATATTCTGGTCGTTTTTCACGCAAAGCTTGATTCAAATCGATCATTTGTTGTCTGTAGCGCTCAGTGTTAACGGTAGGTTTTAGTAGCTCATAATAGATCACACCTCTCTGATCCCACCAAACACAGAACATTGTCTTCCGTTGTGACTGCTCCTAGCGCTTAGGAAGCGGGCAAAAATTCCTGACGACCTGTCAGTCACCCTCCGCCTCTTCACAAAATTTTACTCAATCAAAGTTGTTGGGCGCCAGGCACGATTCTCGTGCCCACCAACACGAACGGTATTGGTAGCGACAGCGAGACGACTCGATCGCCTACGAGTCCGACAGCTCTGGTTATTACAGTCGGAGTTGGGAGTGGATCTTTCGTATTAGGATTCCCGGGAAAAGGGTTAATGCTCGGCAAAGACCAAGAAAAGGCTTTTCGATTTAAAATAGTGATGTATTGAGTAGTTTTGGCGGGATTGACAATCAATTGAAAAAAACAACCCCAAATGTTACATCAATGCCGACAATGACCGCGTAACTCCCGACGGAAGTTACCGCCGGTGGTCCCCCCTCTGCTTTCGCACGGGCAACTGCCCGTACATAAGTAATTTCCCCCTCCTTTCGGGGGTTACCACTCCCCAGTGCCGCTGGCCCCGGTTTGGCTGCATCCACTCTCCGGACGGCCTCCACCTGTTTCTCCTTCTCCTTGTTCCTATTTCTCTTCTTTTTCCTCTTCTAGGATTTAGACTCCGGGATCCCCGATGCCCGCCTCGCATTCCCTCTGCCCCCGTTCTTCGCCGGATCGGCAGTCACCTTTCCGACCAAGAGGAGTGCCGGGTCGAGGACCGAGGCCCGCAATGTCGATCCCGGGGTTTTTTTCTCCACACTTCTTTCTCCCATTACTGCCGCTCTCGCAACCAAAAACCTCCGGAGCTCTCGTGAGAGTTGACTGTGCCTCTCGCTCTCCTTATCCAGGTCTTCCCGCGCATCCGTCAGTAGAAAGATCTGCTGCGTCAGCATTTTATATTCCGCCCTTCCTTGCAGATTAAGATCCCTTATAGCCAGGGAATCATCCAATTCCCTGCGTGCCCCTTGTACCTCGAGTCTGCAGATCGCTACAGGGGCGGTGGCCTCCTTCCTCCTAAATAGGTCCATCCTATCGTCGTAGACCTTCCCCTCCTCTCTCCTTTCCTCCTCTGTACCAGACGATTCGAGGATCGGGTCTCTAACGGCCCGTCTCTTCTTTATCAGCCGACTTTTCTTCCTCATGGGCTGAGCCGGTATAGCCGACTCTGCCGAGGAGCAGCCGCTCGCCATTGCTTAATCGCAAGCCCTTCCCTTTGCTGAGGATGGCGGAGCTGCAGTGAGGGCTGGATCAGCCGCAGCCGATTTAGCCGCGCCTTGCTCCTTCAAGAGCCTCATGTTCTCAGGCCTCAACACCCTGAGCTCGTCCCTCAGCCCCTCTATTTCCCGCTTCACCTCCGTCGTGGCTCCTCCCTCCCCGTCTTGCGCCACCATTCTCGCAAGGAGGGTCGCCAGAACCGCCTCGGGGGTGGCCACGGCGCAGTTGAGTAGCGCCACGAAGGTCCCCTTCAAAGTACGAGACCTCCGCGCCACAAGCCTCACCGCGCCAAACGCCCGACCAGCCTCCGAGGCTAGTTCCGCCGATCCAGCCTCCCTCAGCAAGGCCCTCGTTGCAGTCCTTGAATATCTCCTAGACAGGGCGCTTGTCCCTCAACAATGCCCCTGCCGAGGAGGTCCTCCGCCTCCCTCTCCAGAATATCTTCCGCCTCCACTTTCTTCCGGAAGATATCCGCCTCCTTCTGGCGGAGTCCTACACTTTTGTAAGTTGTTAGTGGCCTACCCCTTCTTTCTTTCTTGACCAACTCAGATACTGGGACGAGTTTCGGTCTTGTCTGTACGGACACGACCGAGCTTCCACTCGTCTGTTCCCTGCGCCTTTTCCCCAGGGTTGCCATGCTGCTGGTCTCGTCCCCGTCCATCTTGGTCTTGCAGGTGAAAATGCTGCCAGTGGTTACCCCCTCGCCATTCCTGTGGGTAGATACAAATTTCCCACTCCTAGGGTCTCACGCCCACTCTATCTCTCCCTCTCTCCTCACGCAAATTCTCGAACCCTGGGAGAGGATTACGTCCTCCAGGACCTTAGGTTTCCCGGCAGCCCTGGTCCCTATCGCGTCCGCGCTTGCGATACTTCCCCCCTTTGCACATATGCCCCTTCTCTTGCTAGAGAGGGGCCTGGCTGTCCGGTCCCCAACGTTTTGACCGGAGCTCCTGGTCCCGCTTCCCGGGCTTCCTCAGCTCCCCCGTTGGGTGGCCGCTCCTCTTAACACCGGGAGCTCACCTCGCCACCCTCCCGGTACAGAGGGCGTTTCCCGTCAGATGGGGGTACGGGTCCCCCGTTGCGTGGCCGCCCTTCCTCCACCCGAGGGCTCACGGAGCTAGTCCCCCGGCGGAGACTGCTCTTCCGACCGTTAATAGTCGGGGTCTCTTTTCCTCCGATGAGTGGCCACCTGTTCTTCTTTGGCCAAAAATGTAGAACACTTCACGATTTTGCGTGTCATCCTTGCGCAAGGGCCATGCTAATCTTCTTGGTATCGTTCCGATTTTGGTATATGTACTGCCGAAGCAAGTACAGCCCCACCCGGGCTCCCACTCCCCCCTCTATCCTTCCCTAACCGACGCTTTAATGGGGAGGCAGGTGGGTGTTACGCGCACCCGTCATCCCCCTTCCGCTGCGCGTCCGAATCGGGCCCGAGGCGGCCTCTGTCGAACCGGTGGCCTGTCCTCCTCCTCGGCCGGCGCTCCCTCGGGCCCGCTGCCCAAACCTGGTGAGCGCCTGCCTCCCCGCCGCTGCCTGCGGCGGTCTCCGGGGCGACGTTCCCATTCGGCGACCTCCTTCCGCGACAGCACGCTGCGGCAGGAGGCCGTTTCTCCCCATACCTCCTCGCTCCCGCACATGACCCCTTTTTTTTTGTTCACGCAGGGGAAATCCATCATAGATACCCCCGCCCCCTTGGGGCGGGGCGGGGGTTATGTCGGACTCTTACCGACTAAAACCCCTGCGGGATGTCTACCTGTCGGACCGTGAGGAGGGGAGTTAGGGGAACTGCTCCCGCATTCCCTCCCCAACCCCCCGGCCCCGGGCGAGACATTATCTGACCATAGATATATAGTCTGGGCCCTCCACCTCCCCAAACCAAAACAGGTGTCGGCCCGCCGCCCTGGGGAGAGGAACATTCCTCTCCCCAAAAGATGGGCCCTCGGTCGACTAGACGTGGGCAGGTTCAGGGCTGCTGTCCTTGTGGCCACCTGGCACATAGAGCCAGGTGAGTGGGACCCCGGCCCCTTGGAAGGGGCCGGGGAGATAACGGGGATAATGGCGTCGGCATGCGACGCCGCGATGCCCCGTTCTCATCCCCGTCGGCGCCGAGCCGCGTATTGGTGGTCAGAGGAAATAGCGAGACTTTGCAGTGACTCTGGCCGCGCCAGAAGGGCGTATACGCGGGCCCGGCGACAAGACGGGGATGCCACAAGGGCAAAAGAGGACTACCTTGCCGCCAGGGTAGTCCTCAAGAGAGCCATTAAAAAGGCCAAGCGGGAAGCCTGAGAGCAATTGGTGAGCTCCCTGGATGACGATCCGTGGGGGCGCCCATACAAAAGGACGATGGGGAAGATCCGTCCTTGGGCGCCCCCGTAAACGAAGACGTTGGACCCCCAGGCCCTCGATGGGCTCCTGGACGCCCTCTTTCCGAGAACGGAAGGGGGCCCTCCCGTGATCCCTTCTCCAGAAATGGGGGAGGGAGACTGGAACGAGGGCCTGGAGGTCACTCCAGAGGAGCTCGCCAGGGCCCGGAGGAAGCTCGGCGGTAAGGGCAAAGCCCCTGGCCCCGATGCGATTCCGGGCCGCGCTTAGGCTCTCGCGTTGGCAGAAGGGGACCTGTCCACAGCCACATGCAGGGTCATGACAGGATGCCTCAGGGAGGGAGTTTTCCCCCCAGAGTGGAGGAGGGTTAAATTGGCCCTCCTCCCGAAGGAGGGCAAGGAGCCCGGTAGTGCGTCAGCCTACAGGCCGATCTGCGGCCGATCTGTGATGCGCCTCCTTTCGAGGAGGCTTCACGCCTCTTTTTCCAACCTCCTAAGGTTCTCCTCTTTCCTCTTCTGTTGCGCCTTTTCCCTCTTCTCCTTCAAACCTACCTCCTCACGAGTTGTGGCAGGTCTCCCCCTCTTCTTATCGGCTGGAATCAATTCCGGGACTGGTCCTTCCACTAACTTCACCGCTGATGTAGACCCGCCGCTTGTAGAGACTTTTGCCCTCTTCGTCCCCACGGTTTTGTTGTCAGCTGTCCTTGTTTCGGTGCCGCTCACCTTGGCGGCCCCTGGTGGCTGCAGCAACGCTTTTCCCCCTGCAATCCAGGCCTGGGACTTAAATCCCTGCGAGAGGAGGACGTCGGTGACGACGACTGGCCCCGCGATCCTCGTCCCCGACGCCGCCTCTCTCTTCCCAGTCCCTGCGTCCTTCCCCAGGTCGGCCCCAAGTGCCCCCTTACTGTTGTTGGGGGCAGACTCCCTCTGCGTCCTCTTTGAGCAAAGGGGGCCGGGCTTGCTGGCCCCTGGTATCGGAGTCCCCTGGCCCACGGGTACCCCGGACCCCATGGACATGCCTGTCCCACGTTGGGTAGCCGCTCTTGTAACCCTTCGCGAAGAGCTCACCCTACCTGTCCTCCGGTGAGGACGGTAATCCCGACTATTGTCGCCCGTAGTCGTTGAGGGGGATGGACTACCCTCTGTTGATGGCCCTCCCCCTGGGGAGATGGCACCCGCCGGCAGATCTCTGCCCATCCTATTCTCTCCTCTCTCTTCCTCTAGAAAATCACCAGCCGAAGCAGGTGGTGAGCCCTGAGGCGGGTTGCTACACCCACCTTTTCGGGGCTTTGAGTCCGAAGACTCGGAGAAATTTGGTTTTTTAATTTGTGGAGATCTCATTTTCGTCCCACGAGTTCGGCGGGAAGTGGGCATCGATCCCGAGTAGAGCCCCCGCATTACCCGGGGTAAGGCTAGCTTGTCCCTTGGGTCCGCCAGGTGCCCAAGGTGAGGAACCACTCGCGACAGGTCACGCACCTGCCATTCATCCCCTAAGCGTGGTATGCCTCAACCGTAGGATTACGTGGTCTTTTATAGAGGACCCGCTTCGCCGTCCGGCCAATTAAGGCAAGACCACCGGCCCCAGAGACATGACCTAGGGTTATGGTATGATAGGCTTGGGTCTGCCGGGGTTGCGTGAATCCCCTGTACCAGAGTGCCGAAACACCCTGGCCCCTCTCAATTGTGTCAGGTTATACGTCCTGACAAGAACGGGTTTGCAGTCAGGGCTTTCCTTACCCTAGAACGGTTGCCTTCACCCGGCTAACGAGCCCGCTCTACCCGCGCTGTAAGATCCTTTGGGCCCAACGAATGAGACCCTCCAGACCCTGGTTAAAACCTGGAGGCAGCTGTCCATCCAGGAGTATTATGGACGCTCTTAGTTTGGCCCCTCTGTACAAACCACTCCGGCATGGTAGAACCTGCCAAGGGCTGAAACCCCCGGCGTTCTGTACATCATAGGGACATGCAAGCTCCCCCACCACGGTAAGGTGGCGTCCACGGTGGAGAAAAAAGGAGACACTTTTTTGGTCCCCTCTCCCACCCGATGACCAGTAACCTGGCACAATTGACGGCGATCCCTTCCGAGAGGGCCCCAGTGCACGACGGCATTTGTCTGACGGATCAGGTCGCACGCCACCTGCGTGTTCCCCGTTGCCGACTATCCCCAGCCGTCAAACACCAAGGTACTCCCTCCGGGATGGACCACCGCCGATTGTGTGTCCCAGGCTTTCCGGACACCAGGTGTTGTACCATTGATCGCATGATGGATGGTGGGTGGTGGACCTCATCCATCCTGCACACAACCCTGGCACTGTAAATGTCGTGCCTTTAGGCACGTGTCAGCCGAACTGCTTCCGAATGCGGTATCGTGTGTCCGTATACACCCTTTACAGGATATACACCCTTTACGGTTGAGGCGCAGGGACGACCAGCTGCGGGAGTCTTCCAGTCCTGCAGTAGTGCATACGTGAGGCCTCATCACCGTCACCGATGCCATGCTACCACTCCCGTCAGGATTGACCAACCAGGCACCAGTCCGCCGGGTCAGCGGTCCGGCGCCCGCCCGGTCGTCCCTTGGGGCAGTCCGCCGCGGCATCGATTCCAACGGTGGCATGCCTCCACGACCCATACACCCGTAACAGCCGGCCGGCTCCATTTCCATGAGGGTGAGACTAGGACACCGATGAGTGCATCCCCCAAGTTTCCTCAAGGAATGCCCAGGCACCCAGAAAAACCCTCCTTCAGAGGCGACCTAAGCTGGTTCATTCGACATACATATCCTCTCTGGCGCTGAGACGGGGACGGCCCCATCCATCACCGCCTCAGCCCCACTCCTTCGAGGACCTGTACCGTCGGCAGCCACCTCTGGACTCCTCACCCCCACACACACACATATTCCTTCTGGATGACAAAGCCATCCTACACCCAAGAGGAGCCCTTCCTGTTCCCCGAGAGTACTCCTGTTCCCACCACCGAGCGAACCCCCCGGCCCCCAGGAGCATTGGCCTAACGGATCAGGGGGTGCACGACAGTGCTCGCTCCCCGTTGCCGACTATCCGCCGTCCCCAGAGACCAGAAGGCCCAACTCGACGACGAGACCAGGACCCACGGGGTCCGCAACGCACTCCGCCAGGTGTTGCCGTTCAGCAGCACTCGTGTAGAGGAATTAGACCACACGAGTTCTGCCTTGTGGACTTCATACAATCGGCTGCCTCACTAGGATGACGAGGCCGACACCCCGGGTTTGTTCTTTGAGGTTCTTCCTTCCTGCTCGGTGGACTGGGAAACCAGTCTCACGAGTCCGAGCACCCGACCGGTTTGTTCACGAAGTTGCCTCTCCGGTTTGGTCGCCCCGAGGCTTGGCGAGTCCCAAACACCGCCCCGGAACTAACGAGTCCAAATACCCAACCGGTTTTTATTGGAGTTTTCCTCTCCGGTTTGGTTTCCATGCTGCTAACGAGCCCAGACTCCCGGGTTTTTACTTTAGGTTTTCCTTCCCCTCGTTTGGTGTCTGTTGAACAGACTAACAGGCCCAATCGCCCGGGTTTATTATTCGGGGTTCTTCCTCCCCTAGTATCGGCTGCCAGACTCACGAGCCCGAACGCCCGGTTGTTGTCAGATTTGCTCTCTGTCGCAATCGCCCGAAGGCTGACGAGCCCGTACGCCCGGGTTTTTACATTGGGTTTCCTTCCCCTGGTTCGGCTGGCTGGCACCACCAGCCTAACGAGCCCGATCACCCGGATTTAGCATTGGGGTTCTTCCTCCCCTAATAATAGATTACTTGCCCATGAAGTCAAGCTCTCGAGCTTTCGCCCGGGTTTAATATCGGAGTTTCCGATCTCCGGAATAGGTTGCACAAGGCTAACGAGCCCACTAGCCCGGGTTTTTACAGTGGGTGTCCTTCCCCTCGTCGGGTTGTTTGGCAACCTCCCAAACTAACGAGTCCGGTACCCTGGTTTTTATGGGTTTTCTGTCCCTCGGTTTATACATTGGGTTTTCCTCCCCCTTGTTCAGGTGTCTTGGAAAAATAGACTCACGGGCCCGTTCGCCCGGGTTTATTAGTCAGGGTTCTTCCTTCCCTCTAGTTCAGGTGCCTGGACTGCCAGACTCACGAGCCTGAACGCCCGGTTTGGTTCAGAGTTTTCTCTCCGTTTCGGATGTCTGGACCGCCAGACTCACAAGCCCGAACGCCCGGTTTGTGCGAAGTTTTCTCTCCGGTGCAATGCCGTTAGGCTAACGAGCTGCACGCCCGGGTTTATTAGTCAGTGTTCTTCCTTCCCTCTAATTCAGATGCCAGGACTGCCAGCCTCACGACCCTGAACGCCCGGTTTGCTTCAGAGTTTTCTCTCCGTTTCGCATGTCTGGACTGCCCGACTCGCGAGCCCGAACGCCCGGCTTGTATAAAGTTTTCTCTCCGGTGCAGATGCCTTCAGGCTAACGAGTTGCACACCCGGGTTTGATATTGGGGTTCGTCCTCCCCTAATAATAGCTTGCCCACGAAGTCAAGCCTTCGAGCCCTCGCACGGGTTTGATAACGGAGTTGTCTCTGGAATAGGTTGCACAAGGCTAGCGAGTCCACTAACTCGGGTTTTTACAGTGGGTTTTCTTTCCCTTCGTCGGATTGTCTGGCAACCTTCCAGACTAATGAGCCCGATACCCGGGTTTGGTATTGGGGTTCTTCCTCCCCTACACATAGGTTGCTTGCCCACGAAGTCAAGCTCTCGAGCCCTCGCCCAGGTTTGATAACGGAGTTTCCAATCTCCGGAATAGGTTGCTCAAGGCTGACGAGCCCACTAGCCCCGTGTTTTGCAATAGGTTTTCCTTCCCCTCGTCGGGTTGTCTGACAACCTCCCAGACTAACGAGTCCGATACCCGGGTTTTTATAATGAGTTTTCCGTCCCCTCGTTGGGTGCCTGGAAAATAGGCTAACGGGCCCTCATCGCCATGGGTTTTTATGTGTGTCCTTCCCCTGTTTAGTTGCCTCCCAAAGGCGAGGCTAACGAGCCCAAACGCCCGCGCTGCAGGGTCCTTCGTGCCGCTCGAGAGCATCCCTCCAGTCCCTTAGTGCTTCAAGAGGCAGCTGCCCATCTCAAAACATGTATTGGTCGTTCTTAGTAGCCACTCTCCTCGGTTCAACCTCGAACTTGGAATCCTCAGATTCCAAGTCGAGTCCATCCCCTTGGATCATTGTGGCCATCAAGCTTCTGCACCACGACAAGGTGGCGACCATCCGCAGAAGCCCGCACATGACCCTTGCCATGCGCGGGAGCGACAGCTCGTCATTCCCGCACCCCACTGCCCGGGCCAGGAAAACCGCGCTCCCTGTCTCATGCTGGGCATTTGGCCAGGGTGTGATGTACGGTGTCATCCGGCTCCGGGCAGTGGTGACGCCCTCACCACCACTGCCCTCAGCGCCTGGCGCATCAGGTTTCTATCTTGGGCAGTGGCCAATAATTGGGGCGCCCATATCGGCGCCCCATAGAGGGCAATCGAGAGAACCACTCCAACATACAAGCGGCGAACGTGCCAACCCGAACCAGCCAGGTCTGCATAATTCTGACAAGCACCAGACCTGCATTTTTGACCCCGGAGAGCCAGGACCCTAAAATGGGCCCTGAAATCCCATCGGCTGTCCAACGTCAGGCTCAGATACTTTATCTTGGGCCCGACGCGGACGCGGACTCCATCCACCAGAGCCTGGGTCTTCGGTGGCGCCCCGCGGCTGCCGTCATGGAAGTAGAGGGCCTCCGTCTTTTGAGGCGCCACCTTTAGACCTAGTCTACTTATGGTACCCACCACCGTAGCTAAGGCCACCTCCGCGTTGAGGCGGGCCTCCCACTCTAGGGTTACCACTAGGGTGTCATCTGCATAGCAGATGACGTGGCAGCCATGGGGGAGCGGCGTTCGCAAGACTCCGTCGAACGCAAGGTCCCATAGCAGGGGGCCCAGTACGGACATCTGCGGGACACCGCGTTCCATTCTCCGCCGACCCTGGATCCCGCCCTCAACCGGATAGGCGAGGTCCCTGCCTTCAAAGTAGGCCGCCAGGATGCGCCAGAGATAGGCAGGCACTCGATGGTACTCGAGCGCCCGCCCGAGCTCCGGCCAGGGCAGGGTGTTGAAGGCATCAAGAGACACGGTAGTGCCTCTTATACGCGAAACTGCGAGTTGAAACGAGGTGAGATATTCATATCTCAGGAATGGCTGAACCGATCGACGTTTTTTTAGTCCCAATCGATTCAGCCTTAAAAATAGGAAGAAAAGTGTTTTTATGCTTTTTGTGTACGTTGTCTCTACGTGGAGATATTTTAAGATTACAGTCTGAATCACAGAAATTACGATTCAGTAAGAAAATAAGAAAGAAATGCTAGACCGCCGAGGAGAGGGGATTTGTGCTCCTCGTTTTTCCGACACCAGAGGCGTTACGAGCGCGCTGAAGAAGTAAAGAGTAGCGAGTGAGCAAGCGATAGGGAATAAGAGAGAGAAGAATATTGCTAGAACAGGTGAAATAAATAAATATTGCTAATTTATTTATATTATATATATTATACAGTACGTGAATTCGAGTCGAACACGAGCAACGTGATCGCAACGTTGGTAGTTTACGTCGAGCAATAAGCGACAACGAAGGTTTGACAATCGCGCATTTCGGTTTTGAAGCTTCCTAACCTCAAAGATATCACAATGCTGCGCTCACATTTTCGACTGAAAGTTGATTTGTCCAAGTTTTTTCACGATGTGCATCGGATCTGCTAAATTTTTATTGATTGATCACTAAGATATTTGGCATAAGAGAACCATTTCATTTGTTGTTGAACGATACCGAATATCTGCCACCGATGGAGGATGTTCACATTCTCATCAAAAACGAGACGATCAAGTAAGTATAATTTTTCTTAATATAAAGTTTTAACTTAACTTTTGATATATTTTTAGTTCAAATAGGTTTTATGCGTTTATTCATTAATATTATTTGTATGTAATTAACTTATAATCTTATTCTTATAGAGTAATTCCTGGATCTGGCATACAGAACGAAGTTTTAAATGCATTAATTACTGTATATCAGACTAATGATTACAAAAATTTCGCTAAGGCTAAAGCATGTAACAATATTTCACACGATAAGGTTGTCGAAACAACAGATGTTATGACTGAGGAAATAGGAATAAATGCGAGTAATGGATTGGATATATCTGACAATCCTTTGAATGATACAGATTCAGCTTTGATATGTTATTATATTTTATTTATATTACTCTAAAACAAATTGAATCTTTATAATATAATTAATGAATTATATTTATTTTTAGATAATAATACAAGAAATGTTATGTTTACTACTGCAATGGATTATACAGAAGCAGATGCAGATTCAAAGGTTACGGATTAAAATAATATAAATGAAAGTTGTAATACATTCAAATTACAAAAAACTAATTATATGAAAGAATATTAAGAATAAATAAAAGATAAGAAAAAATATATTTCAATAAGGTCGTCGGCCCCTTCTTCCTCTTCATGCGCTATATCTGAGCAATTTTCCAATTGCTTGTGTAACAGATAATATGGTTTGTATCTGCGATATCTGCCACCGATGGAGGATATTCACATTTTCACCGAAAACAAGACGATAAAGTAAGTATAATTTTTTTAAATATAAAGTTTTATACTTAACTTTTAATATATTTTTAGTTGAAATAGGTTTTATGCGTTTATTCATTAATATTATTTGTATGTAATTAACATACACTCTTATTCTTATAGAGTAATTCCTGGATCTGGCATACAGAATGAAGTTTTAAATGCATTAGTTACTGTATATCAGATACTAATAATTACAAAAATTTCTCTAAGGCTAAAGCATGTTACAATATTTCACACGATAAGGTTGTCGAAACAACAGATATTATGACTGAGAAAATAGGAATAAATGCAAGTAATGGATTGGATATATCTGATACTTTGAATGATACAGATTCAGCTTTGATGTTAGTATATTTTATTTATATTACACTAAAACAAATTGAATCTTTATAATATAATTAATGAATTGTATTTATTTTTAGATAATAATATAACAAATGTAATGTTTACTACTGCAATTGATTATACAGAAGCAGATGCAGATTCAAAGGTTACGGATTATAATATTCACTTACATATTATATATTATTATTATTGGGTATGGGAATAAGTTTAATCGTTTTTTATGTAGACAAAAAACATAGTTTGAATATGAAAATATGAAATGATTTTATTTAAAATATTTTCCATCTGAAGCGACGACCTTCGCCCATCTTTCGGGCAATAAACGGATTCCTCGAGTGAAGAATTCTATTTCTTTCGAGGCGATGCAGTCATCGACCTATTTTTGTATGCTGTCATATGAGGTGAAGCGCTCTCCAGTAAGTGCCGACTGCATCGACCGGAACAAATGATAGTCTGAAGGGGCAATGTCTGGTGAATACGACGGGTGGGGTAGGACCTCCCATTTCACCCCTTCTAGATATGTCCGGACGGGTTGACCAACATGTGGCCTAGCGTTGTCGTGCTGCAAAATCAGCTTCTCATCTATCGCGCCATTCCGGCCGTTTTTCTTGAACAGCTTGTTTCAAACGCATTAGTTGAAGTCGGTAACGTTGGGAATTGATAGTTTCGGACGGTTTCAGCAGCTCATAGTAGACTACACTCCGCATATCCCACCAGATACAGAGCATGACCTTTGATCCGTGAATATTGCGCTTTGGCGTTGATGGACCTGGTTCACCTGGCTTCACCCATGCTAGTTTGCGTTTAGGATTGTCGTAGTGAATCTATTTTTCATCGCCAGTGATGATCCAATGCAAAAAACTCTTTCCTTCTTGTCGTTGAAGCAACATTTCGCATGTGACCAAGCGCCTTTCAATGTCCCTTTCCTTCAACTCGTGTGGTACCCAATTTCCTGCCTTTCCCAGTGCATGTAGGCGTTTTCCAACGGTGGATCGATCAACATCCAATGCTGCAGACAATTCTTCAAGTGTCTGACATGGATCAATATCAAGCAATTTTTCAAGTTCCTCATTTTGGAACTTTTTTGGGGCACCATCGCGTTCTTTGTCGTTGACATCGAAATCACCACTTTTGAAGCGTTGGAACCAATATCTGCAAGTTGGCTCCGATGGAGCATGGTCGCCGTAAACATCCACAAGCAAACAGCACGTTTCCGCAACACTTTTCTTCAAAAGATAGTAGTGGAGAAGAACTTCCCGCAAATGCTGTTTTTTTGGAACAAATTCCGACATTTTCGATGCGATATGCATACTTGCTGTTTACATTCCAACAAAAGTCTTATACTGCGTTTAACAGCTTACATATACACCTTTTAAATCCATGTATCGAAAGGTTAGAAAAGATGCAAGCGATACTATTAATGCCATCTATGGGGAAACGATTAAAACTTATTCCCATACCCAATATATAGTATTTACTGTTTCTTGCAGACTTTGAAATTTGTCGATGACTATACACCTCAGATATCCAATTTTATTACAGGCGAACTATTAAGTTCCTGTATAAGATAATAAATATTGGAAACGTGTTAATATATTATACGCGTACAAATTATTATACATACAGGGTGATTCAGACCATTCGTACAGCCCTTTTATTTCGGAAATAGAACATTTTAGAGATAAATATTTCAGATAAAAGTTGTAGGGCTTCAAAGGATCTATTTACTGACGTTATGAATTTAATCTTGGTCTTAAATGTATATCCCAAATTTTTATCGTCTTTTTCTAGCAATTAATTTGAACAACTTTTGTATGAAACATTTTTTAATTTTATTTAAAGAAAATTTAATAACTTTTTCAATATTTAACTCACGATATCTCGCTAAATATTTGTCAGAAGAAAAAGTGGTACTAAAGTTTTCTGCTCTATTTAGTCTCAAGAATATATTTTTACAATAGCGCTTGACTTTTGTGAATTTGCTGATTTTTTGAAATTTCAAAATCATCAAATTAACCAAATTCATGGCGCTGTAGGAACAATATATTCTTGAGACTAAATAGAGCAAAAAAATGCAGTAATATTTTGTCTTCTGACAAATAATTAGCGGAATATCGTGAGTTAAATATTGAAAAAGTTATTCAGTTTCCCTTAAATGTCACAAAATATTAGTTGAACAAAATAACGTTTCAGACAAAAGTTGTTTAAATTAATTGATAGGAAAAGACGATGTAATAAAAAATTCGGGTATCCATTTATAAGATTTTCATGTCGATCTTGACTGGACTTTTCAAGGTTATCCCAAGGTTAAATTCATAGCATCAGTAAATAGATCCTTTGAAGCCTTACAACTTTTGTCTGAAATATTTTTCTTTAAAATGTTCTATTTTCGAAATAAAAGGGCTGTACGAGTGGTCTGAATCACCCTGTACATATAATATTATAAAACTTACCTTTTTAAACAAAAAGGTAAAAATTGGCGTCAAGTACAAGCGCTATGTGTACATAACATAAGTTTTTACAAGTAAAACTTATAACTATAATAAAACTCTGCAACACTATTCTACTGAACAATAAAAGTGATATATTAGACAATAGCGCCAACTGAGAAACCTAATATATATTGCCATACATTTTTACAAGTAACATTTATTATATAAAACTTACATTTTTAAACAAAAAGGTAAAAAAAAGGCGCCAAGTACAAGCGCTACGTGTACATAACATAAGTTTTTACAAGTATAAAACTCTACAACACTATTCTACTGTACAAAAGAAGTGATATATTAGACAGTAGCGCCAACTGAGAAACTTAATATATATTGGCACAAATTTTTATAAGTAAAATTTACTTACATGTAAAATTTACTGTCCCAACAACTAAAGTATCAGTAGTAGAACAGTTATGGTATGTAGATATATAATATATATCTATTATATTATACAAAAGAAGTGATATATTAAAACAGTACCGCCAACTGAGAAATCGTATATTTAATATTTTTAGAAATCTCAAATTCAAATTATTTCCTTTTTTTAAGATAAATGTTATGTACATAACATAAGTTTTTACAAGTAAAAATGAAATCGTGTTATAAAAATTTAACACGTTTATTAATAGTGTCCAATATTTAAAAAATATATCTTTTTAAAGGTTATTATTATTTGTACATAACATAAGTTTTACAAGTAAAAATGATGTGTTATAAAAATTTAACACGTTTATTAATAGTGTCCAATATTTTTTAAAAAATATATTTTTTTAAAGGTTATTATTATTCAAGAAAATTCAAGAAAAACTAACTACAAAAGATGTCAATAACATAAATTTTTACAAAATTTATCATTATTTATTAGAACACTGAGTTATACGATACTATTTACTGGGTTGTCACGGTTATTATTATTTTTAACAGTAACAGCAAGTAACGCGCGTTAACTTATTAATTTTATATTAAATTAAAAAAGAAACAAAAAATTTAATCCAAACATACAAGGAATTGAAAAAAAATTATGAAGATTCACCAAAAATAAAAAAATCCTTGGCGCGCCCGGGTTATATTAACAATTTTAATGTCAGCTACAGAAGCATGAGTTCCAATGCAACTTAATAACCCGGGCGCGCCAAGGGTTTTTTATTTTTGGTGAATCATCATAATTTTTTTTCAATTCCTTGTATGTTTGGATTAAATTTTTCATTTTTTTTATTTAATATAAAGTTAATAAGTCAACGCGCGCTACTTGCTGTTATTGTTAAAAATAATAATAACCGTGACAACCTAGTAAATAGTATAACTCAGTGTTCTAATAAATAATGATAAATTTTGTAGAAATTTATGTTATTGACATCTTTTGTAGTTAGTTTTTCTTGAATTTTCTTGAATAATAATAACCTTTAAAAAGATATATTTTTTAAAAAATATTGGACACTATTAATAAACGTGTTAAATTTTTATAACACGATTTCATTTTTACTTGTAAAAACTTATGTTATGTACATAATATGTATCTTAAAAAAAGGAAATAATTTGAATTTGAGATTTCTAAAAATATTAAATATACGATTTCTCAGTTGGCGGTACTGTTTTAATATATCACTTCTTTTGTATAATATAATAGATATATATTATATATCTACATACCATATAACTGTACTACTACTGATACTTTAGTTGTTGGGACAGTAAATTTTACATGTAAGTAAATTTTACTTGTAAAAATTTGTGCCAATATATATTAAGTTTCTCAGTTGGCGCTACTGTCTAATATATCACTTCTTTTGTACAGTAGAATAGTGTTGTAGAGTTTTATACTTGTAAAAACTTATGTTATGTACATGTAGTGCTTGTACTTGGCGCCTTTTTTTTACCTTTTTGTTTAAAAATGTAAGTTTTATATAATAAATGTTACTTGTAAAAATGTATGGCAATATATATTAGGTTTCTCAGTTGGCGCTATTGTCTAATATATCACTTTTATTGTTCAGTAGAATAGTGTTGCAGAGTTTTATTATAGTTATAAGTTTTACTTGTAAAAACTTATGTTATGTACACATAGCGCTTGTACTTGGCGCCAATTTTTACCTTTTTGTTTAAAAAGGTAAGTTTTATAATATTATATGTACAGGGTGATTCAGACCACTCGTACAGCCCTTTTATTTCGAAAATAGAACATTTTAAAGAAAAATATTTCAGATAAAAGTTGTAAGGCTTCAAAGGATCTATTTACTGATGCTATGAATTTAACCTTGGGATAACCTTGAAAAGTCCAGTCAAGATCGACATGAAAATCTTATAAATGGATACCCGAATTTTTTATTACATCGTCTTTTCCTATCAATTAATTTAAACAACTTTTGTCTGAAACGTTATTTTGTTCAACTAATATTTTGTGACATTTAAGGGAAACTGAATAACTTTTTCAATATTTAACTCACGATATTTCGCTAATTATTTGGCAGAAGAAATTCGTTATATCCAGGGATACCGCCAACAACACTCTGTCCTCTTCCTCCACGACGGCATGGATCAGGTCCCAGACGTGCTGGATAGCATCCAGCGTTGATCGTCCGGGCCTGAACCCATATTGCCTGTCGTAGAGGTCCGGCCCCTTTGAGGACAAATGCCGGACGAGGCGGTCCGCGACGATGCGCTCCAGCATCTTGACCGCCTCGTCCAGCAGGTAAATCGGCCTGTACGCCGGCGGTCCATCGGGAGTCTAGCCTTCTGAAGGAGGACCAGCTTGGCCCTCCTCCACTCTGGAGGGAAAACCCCTTCCCCAAGGCACTTGTTAAAGACATCCCACGTGGCCGCGGCCATGCTGCCTTCGCCGAGGGCGAGAGCCTAGGCGTGACCAGAAATACCGTCGGAACCAGGGGCTATGCCCTTGGTCCCTAGCTTTTTCCTGGCCCTGGTGAGCTCGTTTGGATCAACCTCCAGGTCCTCGCTCCAATCCCCTCCCTCTGCCGCGGGGATCCGTGCGGTCCCCTCTCCACCCTCGGGAAGAGGGTGTCGAGGTGCCCCTCAAGGACCTGGGGGTCCATTGACTCCGTTGGTGGGAGCGTCCACGGACGGATCTTGCCGACCGTCCGCTTGTACGGGCCCCCCCACGGGTTTTCATCCAGAGGGCCTCTCTCGCTGAGAGATGGCCCTCTTTTCCCCCGCGGCATCCCCGTCGTTCTCCCGGGCACTGGTGTACCTCCGTCTGGCCCGAATACAGGCCCGACGGAGGTCGGCGATAGCCTCGCACCACTAGTAAGTAGCCCGGCGACGACGCGGGTGGGACCGGGGCATCGCGACGTCGCAGGCCTACGTCACGATATCCGTGAACTTCGTAGCCCTCTCCTGGGAGCTAGCGTCCCACTCACCTGGCCCCTCTCCAAGGTGCCAGATGGCCGCGAGGACAGCCGCCCAGGACATGTCCGCGTCGAGTTAACTGAGGGCCCACCCCGGGGGGAGCCCGCTTCCCCCCCTTGGATAGCAGTCCAGCACCTGCAGAGGAACTTGGCGACCGAGGGCCCAAACTATGTATCTGTGATCAGACAAGTTCTCGCCCTCGGTCACTACTGCCCACTCCCGGAAAATTCGGGCGGCCGAAGGGGAAGCCCAGGTCAAATCAATGATCGACTCCCCCCTCAGCAGCACACAGGTGTTGGTCGACCCCCTGTTCATCAACAGAAGGCCGAGTCCCGTCGCCCAGCTGATCACGGCGTCGCCCCTCCGGGGATCCCCCTGCTGGGGATGACAATCCCACACCTTAGAATGGGCGTTGAAATCCCCAGCCACGACGACGCGTCGGGGGTGGCACTATCACACTACGTTCCCGACCTCGTCTAGGATCCCCATAACGTTGGGCAACTCGCCAAGACCGGCCTCATTTTTGCGGTAAGGGAGATACACCCCTAGCGGGCCCGAAGTGGCATCGGACGAGGAGAGGCCGTTGGCCCACACGGGCCGGCGGCTCCCTCGGCCACCTCGGGCCAGGCTCCGCCACTCCGGCCAACCGGCGGGGTTACCCGCCGGGGACTGCACCTCTCCCACTAATTCCCCGAGAGGGGGTGCGGTACAAGAAGGCGAGGGGCTCTTGGAATAGAGCCCTGGGGCCAGGGGGTTGGGGAGGGAATGCGGGAGCAGTTCCCCTAACTCCCTTCCTCACGGTCTGACAGGTAGACATCCTGAAGGGGTTTTAGTCGGTAAGAGTCCGACATAACCCCCGGCCCTCCCCAAGGGGGCGGGGGTATCCATGATGGATTTCCCCTGCGTCAACAAAAAAAAAGAGGGAGATACACCCCTACCACAGTAATGGACCCCCAATCAACCGCCGTACGAGGTCCTCTTGTTCTTGCATTTGTAAGAAGGGGACCCCGTGTCGGGATGCGCCACCATGGCCACCAAGCCGTTCCGGCTCCCAATCCAGTTAGGACTGGACGCTCGGATCCAGAACGGCTCGGTGACCAACCCCATCCCCCAGTTCCTTTAGTCCATGGGCTAACAGATCCTGGGCTTGTCGGCTGCGGTCGATGTTGGCCTGCAGCACTCGGAGAAGGGGCGTGAAAGCTAAGCTTCCGGCTCCTCCTCCGGGCTGTCCACTATTGGGAGAGTCAGGAGGCGCTTCCCCCGGCTCCCCTTCAACTAGGGCTGTTGGGGGTAGGCTCTCCGGCTCCATCCTCCTCTCCTTATCCGCCTCCAGTGGTCCATTTCCATCCCCGGTTTCCGGATCCACTGGTTTGATATCGCCCTCCCTGGTCGCTCCTCTCTTCCTAGCGGCCCTTTGCTGGAGCGGCTTAATCAGTTCCTGGTCCCTTAGGTCCAGGGTTTGGGCTTCCCCCACCATAGATCCTCCATGGGGATGGAAGTGGGACCCGTCTCACCTCCCCCTGTTCCGGTACCGTGTCCCTCGTTGGGGGGGAGACCGGCTTGGTCTCCCCCTTCCTCTGTCGGGGATTCTTTTAGGTAGTGGAGGGGGCTCCAGCTCCCACCGCTGTTTTCCCATCCCCGCCGGTTCTCCTTTCCCCCTCCCTCCTAATCCTCGGGGGTTTACAGGCCGGCCCACCAACTTTATGGTCGGCCGGCCCGTCCCTATCCGCACATACCGTGCACCTAGCTGAGACCGCCTCGTACTCTTTAGCGCGGTGATCGGGGTTACCGCAGCGATAACAAATATCGCTGCGATCGACGGTGCTTTTGCACCGCTCGCGCACATGGCAGCGCTCCAGGCACCTGTAACACAGCGATGCGCGAGCGGGCAGCACCCCCACCCCCACCCAGCCAACCTGGACCCGCTCTTCAGTGGCGACCTTAGCGGCCGCCGCCTGCGTACACCGCACCACGGCTGTTGCCATCCCTCGCTGGAATACCTGGAGCCCGCCCACAGATACTTCTGCAGGCGAGCACCCCCCAACGAGGAATACAGCCTCCGTCACCTCTTGGGCCCCGATAGTTAGGTCCAGGCCGGTGAGTCGCAGGGATACGGTCCTCACCGGCCCCTGGACCGGTGGTAGTCGGGGCCCTTCTCAGCCGCCAGCTTGCGGAGCTCCTCTGCAAGCCGGTCGGCTGATGCCCCAGCGTTGTGGCCAGGCACCTCCACAAGCAAGACCCCCGTGAGAGCCCGACGGACCCTAAGGGATCTCGGTATCCCCAGTTCCGCCGACCTGATGCGGCGCCTGGCCTCCGCAATAAATTGTGCGTATTCGCCGTCGGGGCACGTGAGGGTAACGGCGGCTGACCTCGGCGGCCTCAGCTTTTGCGTCTGTCCCCTCTTCTTCCCCGAAGCGGACTGGGGAGGAGTGTTGGCGGGAGGACGAGGGCCTTTCCTCTCTTTCCTCTTCATTTTCGCCCACTCTTTGCGGCTCCTCACCGTAGTCCACTCTTCCTTGTACTCCTGTTCCTTGCTAGGCTGGGGCCTATCGGTGGGCCTCCTCGTGGACCCCTCCGTCCGCTCCTCCTTCCTTATGCGGGCAGCCATATCCGTATAAGATATGATCCCCTCCAGGTGGGGGCCTAATCCCCGCTTCACCGGGTCCAGTGCGGTCTCCGTCCCTCGGATGGCTGCCGCCTGCCTCTTCCTCCCTTGTTGCTTTTTCCTCCGAGCAATCCTCTGTTGCGACTTGGTCTTCGGGGTCCTGAGTACCTGCTTTCCGGCCTCCTTCTCCCCCCACTCCCGGCCGGGTTGGCTGATACGTTGCCCACCATGAAAGGGGCGGGGTCGGCAGCCCCCACTCACACTACTGGCTCCAAGACCACGTCCCTTGACCTACCCTGCATAACCTCTTCTCTTACTGACGTCAACCGCTCCATTTCCTGTGTCATGCGCCTGTACCCCTCGCTCTCTGGGTCGTGGAGCGCCCTTGCATCCACGTACGACTCCAGCCTCGTCGTTAAGCGATCGTATGACGCCTTACTTTCCGGAGCCATGCCACTGATCAGTAGGGAGTCTCCGAGCTCCTTCCTTTGCCCCCATATAGCTGGCCTAAAGGCAGCCGGCTTCCGCTCGATTGCCACCGGAGCAGTGGCCTCCCCCTTCTTGAACAAGTGCAGGTTATCATTATATAACCTGTACTCACCCATTTTTACCTCCCTGTCGTCCGTGGAGCTGGAATCCTCCTGGATGGGGGGTTTCATCACCCTCCTTTTAACCCGTCTCGTGCTTTTACGGGTAGATGATCCAATTCCCTCCCGTTCCGATGCCGAGGATCCACTGCCCGTCAGTGCCTCGGCGTATGTCCTTCCTCTGTTCTTGGTTCGAGGATCAAGGGTGGATACAGCTTCATTAGCGGCTAGCTTGGCCACGCTTAGCTCCTCCTCGAGCTCCATATTCCGCACCTTTAACCCCTTCAGTTCTTTCCTCAGCGCCGACATTTCCTTCCACATCTCGGAGGAATCGTCCTCCTCCCCGTCGAACGCCGCGACCCTTGCAATGAGGGTCGACAGAACCGCCTCGGAGGTAGCCACGGCATGTTTCAGCAGTGCCTAACAGGTCCCTTTCAGCGTATTGGACTCATGAGACACAAGTCGGACCGCACCGAGTGTACGGCCAACCTCCGAGGCCAGTTCTGCCGTCCCAGACTCCTCCAACAAAGCCTTCGTAGCAGGGTCTTTGAAGACCTCCTCAGCAGGGCGTTTGTCCCTCAATGTACGGAACATGCCCCTGATAAGGAGGTCCTCCACTTCTCCCTGCAAATCTCTGTTTGCCACCACACTTCCTTATCGCTTACTTTCCCTTTTTTGACGGAGGCCCATTCCAGCACTGGTGGTGGCCTTTCTCCTCCTGGGGTCCTTCTCCTGGATCAAACCACGAGCGAGCTCCTCTACCTTCTCTCTCTCTCGACAAGGTAGAGCCCCCACTCGTCTCCTTCTTCCTCTTACCCAACCCGAAACCGGTTACACCCCCCACACCGGCACCAGCCACACTAGTGGTGGCTTCGCCAGCTGTCACCAGGCTGGTGGTCGACAGGTTTTTATTTATTGTACCTGTGGTATTTACGGGATTCGCAGAGGCGAATTTCCCGGTTTTCTGGTCACATGGGCCTAAACCTGAACCTGGTGTTCGGGGACAGGATCACGTCCGAGGTGACTACCGGTTTTCCTGTGGTCGTTGTCCCCTTCGCATTCGCGTCCGCGGCACCCCCCTTTCACCCGCGTGCCCCTTATTTTATTACAAAGGGGGCCTGGTCGAATCGCGCCCTGCGTTTTGGCGTCGGGTCCTGATGCCGCTCCCCTGGCCTCCGATTCTCCCTCGGTGGATGGCAGCCCTTCTTCTGCGCGAGGGCTCATCACGCCATCCTCCCGGTGGAGGGGCGCTTCCCGTCTGATGACGGGGGATCACGTCTCTCGTCGCGTGGCCGCCTCTCTTCTTCCCCGCTGAGGCTCACGTGGCGAGGCTCCCGGTGGAGGCCGCCCTTCCGGCTGGTGTTGGCGCTCCCACGTTGGATGGCCGCCTGCTCTTCTCCCCATCGCGTAGGCTCATCATGTCAACTACCCGGTGGGAGCGACCTTCTCGGTCGCGTGCGGCCGGGGTTGGAAATCAATCACGGTCCGCCTTATCAGAGTCAGGAGAGGGGGAAGTCATCTCTCCCCGCTCTTGCTCCGGTAAGGAGCAGGGTGATAAACACCCTGGGTGTTCGGCCCGTCATCATTTGACGACATGGTAAGGATCGGGACCATGCCCCCACCAAGACGCTCCGCGGTAGTCCGTTCCGCCTTGGAGCCCGCGGTGCACACCAAAGTTAGCCCATCGTCGGATAACGACGTGGGGGGAGGGGGAATGGGACGACATCTCCACCAACACGCCGGCCCCTAGTACCGAGACCTAGGGAATCAATAGCTTTTGTAGTCATATTTGAAATCCATGTGGGTTTCGGATTGTTACGAGCCCGACCCACTGGGGTTTGAATTCGGGGTTTTCCTTCCCCTAGACCGGCTGCCTTCACCAGGCTAACGAGCCCGCTCTTCCCGCGCTGTAGGGAACTTTGGACCACACAAGTGCAACCCTCCAGTCCCTGAGTATAACCTGGAGGCAGCTGCCCATCCTGGAGTATTATGGACGCTCATAGTAAAGTCCCTCCGCACAGGCCACCCCAGCATGAAAGAACCTGCCAGGGGCCGAAACCCCCGCCCTGTAATTCACTGTGGCCCGTAAGCTCCCCCACCACGACAAGGTGGTGTCCACGGGGGAGGGCTGGCTTCCCCCTTTTTTGGTAACGCAGGGGAAATCCATCATAGATACCCCCGACCCGTTGGGGGGTCGGTTATGTCAGACTCTTACTGACTAAAACCACTGCGGGATGTCTACCATTCGGACCGTGGTGGGGGAAGTCAGGAGAACTGCACCCGCATTCCCTCCCCGACACCCAGGCCTCAGGGCTCTCCGGGAGCCCCTCGCCTCGAGTACCGCGCCCTGTCCCACTCAGGAAGTCCAGGGCGCGGTCCCCCGACTGGTTTCCCGGCCGGGTTGGCCTCCTGGTGTTTAATTTATGGGAAGGGGACATCCACCCTTTCCCCGCACCATCCATTACTCCCCCTCTAGCAGGAGGGAAGGGGAGTGGAACCCAGCTCCACCCCGGTTTCCACTCCTCCCTCTACCCTACCCTAACCGACGCTCTAGGGTGGAGGCGGGTGGGTGTCACGCGCACCCGTCATCCCCCTCCCCCCGCGCGTCCGAAGTCGGGACCGTGGCGGCCGGGGAGACGGCCTCCGCCGAACCGGTGGCTTGTCTTCCTCCTCGGCCGGCGTCCTCTCGGGCCCGCTGCCCAAACCTGGGGAGCGCCGCACTCTCCGCTGCTGCCTGCGGCGGTCTCCGGGGCGACGCTCCCACTTGGCGGCCTCCTTCCGCGACAGCACGCTGTGGCAGAAGGAAGCCGCTTCTCCTCATACCTCCTCGCTCCCGTACATGGCCCTTGCCATGCGCGGAAGCGACAGCTCGTCATTCCCGCACTGCCCGGGCCAGGAAACCGCGCTCCCTATCCCATACTAGGCATTCGGCCAAGGTGTGATGCACGGTGTCATCCGGCTCCGGGCGGTGGTGGCACCCGGTGGTGGGCTCATTCTTTATCCGGTGCAGGTAATGACCGAAATAGCCATGTCCGGTCATCACCTGTACTATATGAAATGTTAGTCCGCACCCCCTCCTGCCTGCGATTTCTTCCAGGAAGGGGCAGACAGCCGTCGTCGTTAGCTGCCCGAACTCCCGCGGGGCGGACATCGCGTCCACCTACCGCTCCAGAGTACGAGCAGCCACCCGGGACCTCAGGATCGCCAGTATCCTGGCTGTTAATCCCCCCCTCGCGGAGCTCCCTGACTCTCCAGTAGAGGACACTACGTTCCTGCGCAAGGAGCTCCATGGGGGGGGAGCCGACCAGGATCGTCATCGCCATATACGAGACGGAGCGAAACCCCCGAAGGTGTGTGTGGTCCCCTTTCGGGGACCCGCCAGACCCCCTCTCGGTGAGGAACCGAGGTTGACCCTACCCCACCTGCACCCCAGGGGGTAGATCTTCCTTTCCCTGGGCTCCCTTCACCGCTGCATATGCTATCAGCGGTAGGGGTCGCACCCCGGGTCAGGGCTATTCTCCCCTGGCGCGGGAGGAGTGTTCCCTAAGTGTCGGCCCACCCCACCCGCTCCTGCCTAGCCCATGAGTCTCGGTGGCGGGGCCTTCCGGCGGCCACTGCCCCACCAGCAGATCCCATGGTCCTGGGATGAGGGGGTTTGTGGAGAGAGCTCACCGCTCTATCCTCCTCACTCCTCCCATCCCGCCTCCGCCAGGAGGGAAGCCGGAGCCTCAATCTCCATTGTGAGCTCCGCCTCGGAGACCCCCTCCGACCTATCCGCCGGAAGTAGGTCCAGCATTCGTGGAGCGGCCATCGCTTCTACCTTAACCGGCCCTGCCTGATCTGTAGGTGGTAAAGGCCTGATCACCCCAGCCTCCACATCCCCCTTCTCTGCCTCTTTGGCCTTGTGGGCCACTGTGGGGACCAAAGTCCCTGTTATAACTTTTTTGGCAGCGCCGTCGACGGGCCGATGCTATGCGGGTACAGCGCCCATAGTCGAAGCCCTCGTCCACCTACCCGGAGCCTATTTCCCCATAGGCTTCCCCTTTCCCAGTCACATGGGCGGGGCGTGAGAGATGGAGAGGGAGCAGCGGTTGAAGAGGAGCTTCGGCTCGTTCCCCCTCTCCATTCCTCAGGGAAGACAACGGCGCGCCATCAGGACTCGGGACCTCGATCGCAGTTACGCGACACCGGGACCCTGAGACAAGTCCCTTCGGAGCGCCACCCGGGGAGGTTTTAGCCGGTAGAAGTCTGGCATAACCCCTCTTTCTTCCCTGAGGGTGAGGGGTATCCATGATGGATTTCCTCCTTTTTTTTTCTTTTTTTTTCACGCAGGGCAAATCCATCATGGATACCCCCGCCCCCTTGGGGAGGGGCGGTGGTTATGTCGGACTCTTACCGACTAAAACCCCTGCGGAATGTCTACCTGTCGGACCGTGAGAAGGAGAGTTAGGGGAAGTGATCCCGCATTCCCTTCCCCACCCCCCGGCCCCAGGGCTCTAATCCAAGAGCCCCTCGCCTTCTTGTACCACACTCCCCTAACCCTCTCGGGGAATTAGTGGGAGAGGTGCGGTCCCCGGAGGGTATCCCCACTGGTTGGCCTTCTGGTGTTACCTTAGAGGAAGGGGACATCCACCCTTCCTCCTTATCCCCCCCTTTCCTTAAGGGAGAGGGGGAGGATTTTGGGGAGGTGGGCCCGACCCCAATCGGGTCCCCACCTCTCCCTTTCCCATGTCCGATCATTCAGAGAAGAATCGCGAGGTGTCCTCCCTGCTCTCCTCTGAATGACGGAGCCTGGCCCGAGGTGGCCGAGGGAGGCGCCGACCCGTGTAGGCCGGCGCCCTCTCCTCGTCCGTTGCCACCTCGGGCCCGCTTCCGACTCCCCCTCCCCCGGGGGAGCGCCGCCGAGTGGAGGCGCCGGCCCCGCCGTCCTCTCCGACGGCGTTTCCCAGGCTGGCGCCTCCACTCGGCTGCCTCCTGGGAGATTACCTCCCCGCAGAAGGAGGTCGCCGCGTCCCACGCTCTCTCGCTCCCGCACATGGCTCGTACCAGGTGCGGGAGCGAAAGCTCACCGCCTTGGCAGTCCACCGCCCCGAGTAGGACCCGGTGCTGCTCCTCCCATGCTGCGCAGTCGGCTAGGGTGTTCAGCGCCGTGTCCTCTTGCTCGGGGCAGTGGTGGCACCAAGCGGTGGGCTCCTTTATCCGGTGCAGGTATCTCCCGAAGCATCCGTGCCCGGTCAATACCTGCATCAGGTGGAAGGACATTCCACGCCCCCTCCCGTCTATCATTTCTGACAGACAGGGGCGGACAGCCTCGGCCGTTGACAGCCGAGACCGGACCCTCGGGAGTCGGCTAACAAGCCTTCCCACCGCTCCCGGGTCCGGTCTCTGGCCTGGTTCATCAGGCCCTTCAGGCCCCTGGCCGTCAGCCCTTCCCCCTCGCGGAGCTCCTTCACTCGCCAGTAGAGGAGTCCCTCCTGGACCTAGCCCCCCACTCATCCCACCCCCCCTCCGCCAGAAGAGAATTGGCAATCTTCATCTCTCTCGAGTGCTGCTCCTCTAAGGTCCATGGGCCCCTCGGCCCTGGATTCCAGAACGGGTGGAGGGGCCGTCCCTCTATCTTCGTCTGGACCTACCTCTTTGGCGGGCGCAGGTTGTTCCCCCTTCTCCCCACCCCTTTCTTTCCTGGTGCACCCAGCTCGCTATTTTCATGAGCGGTGGCATCGGGGAGCCGGGATCCCCTGGACTTCGCATCGACGGGCTTGTTCCCGGCCTCCCCATGCACCGCTCTAATTCCAGGTCGCTTTTTCCGGCGACGCCGTGGCTTCCCCCCTCCTGCGGTGGCGTTCACCCTATTTGGGACCGCACCACACGCTTTCCCCCCATTCTATGGTGGTGACTCCTACCTGCCACCTCGCACGGGACGCACCGCGGCTGCGCAGTGCAATCCCGTGCGAGATGGCCCATCCCCCCACACCTAAAACATTCACCCCCTCGCTTTTCAGCTCGGCAGGTGAATGCCAGGTGCCCAAAGTTGAGGCACCTGAAACATTGTGTGGGGCGGTCCCCTATAAGTCGAACTTGGGTCTTAGCCCAGCCGACTTTCAGCCTTTTGGCCGCTACTAATTTGCGGGCTGCCTCCGTCGGGCATCGGACCCACACCGCGTTCATCCCGCCGGAAGATCTCCAGATCTTACCGATTTGGAGATCCTTCGGCGGGCATCCCCCCACGTCCCGTATCGCGTCCGCAACATCCTGCGGGATGGCCGAATCGTCCAGGCCGACGATTCGGAGCTCCGTCCTCCTCGCCGGCCTGGCGACCTTGGCCACCCCACAGAGTGCATCCTCAAGGTCCCTCGCGAAGCGGTCGGCCTTTTGCCGGCCGTCCCCGCCAGGGATCTCGAGGATGACCCCCCCGTTTCGCGCGCGTTTTATCTTGAAGCCCCCGGGGGCTAATCTTATCTCCGATAGGTCCACCTATTCGCGCGCTAGCCCCATTACCTTTTCAATGGACTCCCCCGGCAATGCAGTCGCCGTGACCGCCGGGTTGCGCGGGGAAGTCCTGATAACTGGGGGCTTGGGAGGAGGGGGTCCCTCTTTTGGGGCCCTTTTCTCCCCCGCCTTCCTTCCCTTAGTAGTCCTTGGTGCCGCCTTAGCGGCTTCCTCTACTTTCTTGGTTGGAGGCGCTTCCTTCCTAGCTGTGTCCCCTCCCTTCCCCTTCTTAATAGGGGGCTTAGCCCCTATCCCCTTGTCCCTGGAGTCCCCGGACCGACCAGACGAGCCAGGGGTCCTTGCTGCCCGCAGCTGCCGCTGCTGGAGAAGCAAGCTTCTCCAGCAGCCGCCCCATGCGGGCGATTTCTGACTTGAGGTCACAAATTTGGACCTCCATGGCCGCAAGTCTTCCATCAGGCCCCCCCTGGTTCGCCATTGTTTGGCATTGCACCAATGCCTCCTCGATGTCGTCGAGGTAGTGGTGCGTAGTGCCGTTGAGGGTAGCAAAGGCTTTCCCGGTGTACACTCCGCCGGACCTCTTGCCTGGTTCCACCCTCAACTCCCTGAGGTAATAAACCCCCTCAATTGCCTCCTCCAGTGCATTTGGTGTAGGCATAAAAGGCCTATGCACCCTCGGTATCCCCCATTGTGGATGTTTCTCCACCTCCCTCGGTGGAGGAAGAACATCCATTGGCGTGGGGATTTTCTCCCCGCTCCTGGGTCCACTTTTCCTTCCCCCTTTGTTTCTAGAGGGGGCTTCTTCCTCTTCCTGTGAAGGAAAGGGTTCCCCTGGGAAGGCCTTCCTCCACAGCTGTGTGGGGGTTGGCATTGCCCACGCCCCACCCGATGCCCCTTCACGCTGACGTTCGCGTTCGAGGTCCATTCCCTCCGTATGAGGAGCATCAATGCTCCTCAACTTTAGGAAGTGGACCTCTTTGTCCGTCCACAAGTTTTTGGCGGACTCTTCCGTAAACCCCTTCCTTTTCTTCACCGCCTTTGGACCGGCTGAGTCCGAGGACGAGTTTACACGACTCGTGCTCGGTCTCCTCATCCTCCAGCGCCTCCCTACGGGCGGTAACCACTTCCGGTGGCGCGCCCGCCTGGCACGTGCCACCCGGCTGCATGATGACGACGGTGGGGTGCCGGGACAATAACCCCCCCCCGCCGTTCCCCAGCTCCGAGTACTGGGGATCCATTCTCCTTGTATGACATTACTCCATAAATGCAGGGGTTTTACGTGCCCCTGCAACACGGGTGCAATTTCGGGGTTTTCCTTCCCCTAGACCAGTTGCCTGCCAAGACTAACGAGCCCGCTCTGCCCGCGCTGTAGGGTCCTTTGGGCATCACGAAAGAGACCCTCCAGACCCTGGATAAAATCTGGCGACAGCTGCCCATCCAGGAGTATTATGGACGCTCTTAGTCTGGCCCCTCTGTACAGACCTCTCCGGCATGGTAGAACCTGCCAGGGGCCGAAGCCCCCCTTTTTTTTTTTTTTTTTTTTTGACGAGGAGGAAATCCATCATGGATACCATGACCCTCGGGGAAGGGCCAGGGTTATGCCGGACTCCTACTGGCTAAAACCTCCCCGGGTGGCGCTGCGAAGGGACTTGGGTCGGGGCCCCGGTGCCGCGTAACTGCTAATCGGGGCCCCGAGTCCAGGTTTGCACCTTCTGTCCCTGAGGGGCGGGGCGGGGGAGGGGGGAAGCCGACCCGAGGGTCCGCTTCGACCACCGCTCCCCCAGGGGAAAGGGGAAGCCGGCCCGAGGGCCCGCTTCGACCGCCGTTTCCCTTTCCCACCCCTCACGCCTCGTCTCTTCGGCCGGGAAGGCAGAAGCCGGCCGAGGCCCGCTTCACCACCGTTCCCGACCAAACGAGGCGCCGCCAGTACACGTTGTGTGGCTGACTGACCCACCGTATCAGCCAGCCACCCTACGTTGGGAGGGTTAGTTGAGGCACCGGGAGTCCCCGCCCGGTGCCCCACCCTCCCGCCCGGCGGTTGCGGGGAGATATACTCCCCTAGCCGCCGGGCTCTCCCCACCTCCGCGGAGGAATGGGGCGGGGGGTCCTAATGACCCCCCTCCCGCAAGCCGATTTACTTATCGGACCTGCTATTGAGGGAGGGAGAGGCGTTTATTCCGATGGTTCGTTACCATCGATAGGGGCCGAAGCCCCCGCCGGAACAGCTCTGTACTTCATCGGGACACGCAAGCTCCCCCACCACGACAAGGTGGCGTCCACGGGGGAGTGATGGATTTCCTCCTTCTTTTTCTTTTTTTTTCAGGCAGGGGAAATCCATCATGGATACCCCTGCCCCCTTGGGGAGGGGCGGGGGTTAGGTCGGACTCTTATCGACTAAAACCCCTTCAGGATGTCTACCTGTCGGACTGTGAGGAGGGGAGTTAGGCGAACTGCTACTGCATTCCCTCCCCAACCCCCTGACCCCAGGGCTCTATTCCAAGAGCCCCTCGCCTTCTTGTACCGCACCCCCTAACCCTCTCGGGAAATTAGTGGGAGAAGTGCGGTCCCCGGAGGGTATCCCTGCCGGTTGGCCTTCTGGTGTCACCTTAGAGGAAGGGGACATCCACCCTTCCTCCTTACCCCCCCTTTCCTTAAGGAAGCAGGGGGAGGATTTTGGGGAGGTGGGCCCGATCCCAAACGGGTTCCCCACTTCCGCCTTTACCCCTGTCCAATCATTAGGTGGAGGGGCGGGAGGTGTCCTCCCCGCTCCCCTACTCCGAATGACGGAGCCTGGCCCGAGGTGGCCGAGGGAGGCGCCGACCCGTGTAGGCCGCGTCCTCTCGTCGTCCGTTGCCACCTCGGGTCCGCTTCCGACTCCCCCTCCCCCGGGGGAGCGCCGGCCCCGGCGTCCTCTCCGACGGTGCTTGCCAGGCTGGCGCCTCTACTCGGCGGCCTCCTTCTGAGAGATTACCTCCCCGCAGAAGGAGGTCGCCGCGTCCCACGCTCTCTCGCTCCCGCACATAGCTCGCACCAGGTGCGGGAGAGCTCCCCGCCTTGGCAGTCCACCGCCCCGAGCAGGACCCGGCGCTGCTCCTCCCATTCTGTGCAGGCGGCTAGGGTTTACAGCGCCGTGTCCTCTTGCTTGGGGCAGTGGTGGCACCGAGCGGTGGGCTCCTTCCTTATCCGGTGCGGGTATCTCCCGAAGCATCCGTGCCTGGTCAATACCTACACCAGGTGGGAGGACATTCCACGCCCCCTCCTGTCTGTCATTTCCGACAGACAGAGACGGACAACCTCGGCCGTTGCGAGACCGGACCCACGGGGATCGACTAACAAGCCTTCCCACCGCTCCCGGGTCCGGTCTCTGGCCTGGGTCATCAGGCCCTTCAGGCACTTGGCTATCAGCTCTCCCCCCTCGCAGAGCTCCTTCACTCGCCAGTAGAGAATCCTTCTTTCCTCGGCGAGCAGCTCCACAGAGGGGGAGCCGGCCAGGTCGCCGCCATGTACGACACGGTGCGGAACTCCCGAATCGCCCTGATCATTAGGGGCCTGAGGGCCTGCCTCAGCTGCCTCTTGGCCACCGCAGTGGCCAGCAGCTGAGGAGCCCATATAGGTACCCCGTACAGGGCGATCGAGAGAACCGCACCGACGTACAGGCGGCGAGCCTGCCATACTGGGCCCCTCTGGGCGCGCATCAGCCTGGACACGGCCAGGCCGGCTTTGCTCACCCTGGGGGCCAGCAGCCTGAAGTGTGGGCCGAATGACCACCGGCTGTCCAACGTCAGGCCGAGATACTTCATCGTCGGCTCGACGCGGACGTGGACGGCATCGACTTGGACCTGGGACTCCGGCGGCGCACCTCGGCTGCCGTCGTGAAAATACATGGCTTCAGTCTTGAGGGGCGCCACTTTGAGACCCAGGTCTCCGATGGTTCCCACCACCGATGCCACTGCCACCTCCGCGCGGAAGAGGGCCTCCCCCCAGTTCTCCCGTTCGGCCACAACTAGCGTGTCGTCTGCGTAGCAGACGAGGTGGCAGCCGTCGGGGAGCGGAGTGCGAAGAACCCGGTCGAAGCCGATGTCCCACAGCAGGGGGCCGAGCACCGACCCCTGTGGGACACCGCGCTCCATAGTGCGCCAGCCTTGAACCCCGCCTTCTTTGCCGAAGGCGAGGTCTCTATCCCCGAAGTAGGTGGACATTATCCGCCGGAGATAGACGGGCACCTCGAAGTGCTCGAGGGCCCATCCTATCTTCGGCCAGGGCAGGGTGTTGAAGGCATTTGATATGTCTAACGACACAGCCAGCAACACCCTGCCCCTTATCTCCACGACCGCCCGGGTCAGGTCCCGGACCCACTGGATCGCATCTAGTGTGGATCGTCCGGGCCTGAACCCGTATTGGCGGTTATGGAGGTCCAGCCCACTCGAGGACATGTGCTGGACGGTCGGCAATGATGCGCTTCAGCATCTTGCCCGCCTCGTCCAGCAGGATGGATTTCCTCCTCGTCACAAAAAAAAGGTTAATAAAGACATTAATTAAAATTAATAGAAAAAGAGTGAAAACAAATAAAGAAAAATTAATAACTGTTATAAATGAAATTAATTAAGGTTAATAAAGGTTAATAAGGGTTAATAAAAGTTAATAGAGGTTAATAGAAATATTCCCCCCCTCCCTCACACGAAGGGGGCTAAGCCCCCCCTTTCACGGAGGAGAGAGCGGGTCCCAACCCAACGTCATGTGTATATGCGGGGGTAGGGAATTTGTATTCCCTCCCCTGCACTGTTAAATACATATGGGGGACCTGCTCTCACGAAAGGGTAGTGGGAATGGGAGTTACCGGAGGGATCTCCCATTTCAAGGCGATGCAGGGCGGGATGGGTGGGATTCAAACCCCCCCGCTCTGCCCAAGAGAAAGAGTTCCCGAGGGAGTGAGACGGGCCTACATCAAGGACCGTCTCCATAAATTCCTCGGGGAGGGGGATGAGGTGTCCGGGCGGGGGCCCGGCCCTCATTTCGACCCCTTTGGGTGGGAGGTGGCGTGCCGGTGGGGTGGTTCCCCAACGCGCCACAGTTAATTAGATGAAGGGGCACCACGTAAGATGGGGCACCGTGGCAGAGTGCGTCCCCCCCACATGCCCACGCAGACGGGGGGCGCGCTCTTAAAGGTCAGGGTTAGGAAACCAGTGGAGGTTTAGTGGGTAAACCCCCCGGACGATTAGTACCGGGGGGGAGTCCCACATAACCCGTCACTCCCCCCGGGGTGGCGGGTATGCGTAACGCATTACTCCACTTAAAAAAAAAAAAGTTAATAGAAATCCCTCTCTGGGTGTCGCCTTGTCGTGGCGAGGGGGCTTGACGGTCGGGGATCCTTCCCCGGGTCATCTGGACTTTGGTCGCTCGGATGTTCCGGTGAGGGTGACCCGGCTGGACTAAGTACACCCATAGATGATGGATGGCCCGATGAGCTGTGGGGCTGTCCACTTAGCTGGAGATCTCGATCTCCGGTGAAGAGGACTCCCTAGCGAGGGCCATCCATCATAGGACGCTCTCGGAGGGAACAACATCCGTCGGCGGGCGGAGGTGGGATGGGAGCCTGTCCCCTGGGTTCAGGGGCGGGCTCTGTGGGGGGTGTGGAGGTCCCTCTCTTGGGGCCAAGTCCGTGTTGTAAAGTGAGTCCTCCGAAAGAAGTGAAGTGAAACCGTAGTGCGGACGCTCGGGGAGCGCTAGAGGGTACAGTGGTTAAAACAGGGGTTATGGAGATCTCCTGGCTGCGGTATAGTACACGGGCCCGGGCCGGCTCAACCAGCCTGACCTAGCTGCCCGACCATGTCGCGAAAATCCCGATGATGTAGTGCCGATTGGTGATCGGATGGGAACATGCAGCATCTAACAGGAGGCACCGCCGGGGCCACTGGCAATCTCTGGGCAGCTGCAGGCTTCGGTGGAACGACACTTCGGAAGGTGGACTCGCACCCGGCACGGGCGACTTTTTCTCTCCCGCTTTCTTCTTCCGTTTCATACTACCCTTCTTCTGTTCTTTCTTCTTTTTTCTCTTCTTTTATTCTTTCTCTTTCTCTCCCCTACATACACACATACACACACATACACGTACACATACACACGTGCGCACGATGGACGGCCCGATGAGCTGGGGTGGCCACTCTGCTAGAGATCTTGGTATCTGGCGGAGGGGACACCCCAGTGAGGGCTATTCATCGTGCGCATCCCACCACACACACACGCGCACGAACATACACATGTACACACACACGCACATACATGCACGCACACATACAGGTACACATACACATACACACTCACACATACACACACACATACAGAGTCACTCTGACTCTGACGTACCTGAAGACGAGCTTAGGGAGAGAAGGACAAAATGGAGAAAGTAACTAAAGGAAAAACTGGTGAGAAAATCTCCTCACTTTTGGGCCTTCCCAGCCCATTACCTTCCCAGGGGTCTAATAGAGACCCTATTGCACCGGGAAGATTTTTAGGCGCCGGCTCGCAGGACCCTGAGGGGTCCCTAGCACGCGAGACTGTGCACAGGGGGGAAGGGGTAGACACCGGCCCGCAGGATCCTACGGGGACCCTAGCACGCGAGGCCGAGTGTATGGGGGGGAGACCTGGACCTGTCTCCTCTAAGAGGAGAAGGTCCCGGGTCAGAAAGGAGGAAGATGAGGGGGAGACAGCGGAGGAAGACGACCACCAGTCTTTGCGCTCACGTTGCTCCTCCGTGAGTATGTACCAAGACGCCTGGATGCTCGAAGACCTGGAGGATAATGGGCCGAGGGAGAAGGAGGAGGGAGATGACGAGGCAGATACCATCATTGTCGCGGACTCCCCGCAAGAGATGACAATGTCGACGATAGAGCGACGGCCTCGTGGTAGACCACCCACCACTGGCGAGTACATAGGTGTGGGAAAAGACTGGGAGAAGAAGAGGCTGATGAAAGCCAGAATGAAGGAGGCGGAAAGACGGAGTAAGGAGAGAGAGGGAATGGAGGACAACAATCGTTTTGAAACCTTCTTTGATGGGAGCAAAGGCCCCAACAGCTCCTCCTCTTCCTCTAAAGCGGGCTCAGAAAGGGAGAAGAGATCCCTAGATAGGGAATCCAAGATGGACCCGACGAGGAGAAGTACTCAGGACTTGGTTGAGGACGTCAACAGGTCGATGGACAGTGTTCTGGGGTGTTGCCAAGAAATCGGGCAATTTGAAGGGAGGGTTTATTAGAACCCTCAAGGACGCGGCGACGATGACGGTGGAAGACGTGGAGGAGCTGCAGCGCCGCGTGGAAGTAAAGGGCGACCTGGCTGGGCTCCTGATTGAGAACGCGAAGTCGTCAGAATGCGGACCTCCAACGAGAGGTCGTGGAGCTGAGGGAGATGGTGGAAGCCCTCAAAGAAACGGTGGAGGTCCTGAGGAACGGTATGACCACTTCTACACCACGACATATGTCGCCGGTGAGGATGGAACAACGGGACCCGACCGTCACATGCGCCGATGTGACGACGGAGGTGAGGATGGAGGTGGAGAGGATCCAGGAGGGTCTCCGCCTCCCGTCAGCGGAGAGGAAAAGGAGGAGGGAAACGGACGATTCGGGGGAGCAGCCGTTCGCTGTCCCGAGGAACCCCCCACCAAAGAAGAGAGCTGGCGGGAGGGGGAAAGGGAGTGCACTCATAGCTCCAAATGTGAGCGAACTCATCGCTCCAGCTGCGAGTGTCCCTTCCCTCATGGATCTGGCCAAAGAGAATAGGGAGAAAAAGGGAGCAACGGTTAGTGCACTCGACATTTGGGGAAGAATCGAGGTGTTCATCGATGGAAAGCTCGAGGCAATCCGGAAGGAGCTCAAACCCCAGCAAGGGAAGACCCTGGGCCCCAAAGTTGTAAGGGTGGAGAACATAGCTCCACCTGGATCAAAGAGGGGGGTAGTTAACACTTCCCTCCTAAAGCAGAAGGCAGAGGAGGCACAGGTGGCGATGAAGCCGCCTGTGGCTCCAAAGAGAAAAAGAAAGAAAGATAAGGGAGGGGACGCCAAGGCCACGATGGAGGAGCCTCTGAAGAATCCCCTCCCCAACGCCAAAGAAGCCAAGAAGCCTCCGTCAGCCCCCTGCGGAAGGGGGGAACGTGGGTGGAGGTAGTGGGACGGAGGGCAAGAAGGGAGGTAGCCAGAAAAGCCCCCCCGGCTCCCCCTCCCAAAGTCAGTAAGGCCAAGAGGAGGACGGCCCAAAAGGGGACAATTAGCGGAGCAGTAGACCCGCCTCCCCCGTGCCCCGCCGGCGTCAAAGATTACGCTGACAGTGCCGGCGGGATGCGAGTGGACACTGGAGCGGGCCATGACGAAACTCAGGGCCGAGATTGATCTCTTGGCCTTGGGGATAAGCGGCCTCCGCCCCAAAAGGGCGGTAACCGGGGCTCTCATCTTAGAGGTCCCTGGGGAAGGAGGGGCTGAGAGGGCCCAAAAACTGGTCCCTCTCATGGAGGCCGCATTAGCGGGATCAGGTGTGAGGGTCGCCAGGCCCGTGAGGCGCGCGGAGTTGCGCGTCACGGGTCTGGTGGAAGCCACCACCAAGGAGGAGGTGATAGAGACCCTGGCGAGGGCCGGGGGGTGCCCGGGGGGGGGAAATACGAGTCGGGGAAATCCGGCGCCCCCCACTGGGCTCTCCACGGCCTGGGCCCAGGTCCCATTGGCGGCGGCGAGGAGGATCGCTGCCGTCTCGGAGGAGGGAGCTGTGTGTGGGGTGGGTGATAGTGCGAGCCGACATGCTCGCCACCCGCCCCCTACAGTGTTACCGCTGCCTGGAGATCGGGCATCCCAGGCAGCGGTGCCAAAGCGCGGTGGACCGGAGCGACCGCTGTTATCGCTGCGGTCAGCCCGGCCACCGCGCGGTTACGTGCACGGCCTCCCCAAAATGTCCGCTGTGTGTGGACTTGGGGAGGCCGGCAAACCATCGGTTAGGGGCGCAGAGCTGCGCCCCAGCGCCGAGAAAGAGAAGGGCGGGTGGGCCCAAGGATGGGGCCCAGCCAAAGAAACCCCCCGCCAAAGCCAGAAGCTCTGGCGGGGGAAAAGAGGTCCCGACGGGGATCCATTCAAGCGGAGAAGGGGGGGAGGCCCCCATAAACCCAAGGCTCAATGATGGCGGCATTGACCGCCACCGCTGAGCTAAAGATAGTGCAGGTCAACCTCAACCACTGCGCGGGGGAGCGCGAACTGCTACTGCATTCCCTCCCCAACCCCCTGACCCCAGGGCTCTATTCCAAGAGCCCCTCGCCTTCTTGTACCGCACCCCCTAACCCTCTCGGGAAATTAGTGGGAGAAAGTGCGGTCCCGGAGGGTATCCCTGCGCGTTGGCCTTCTGGTGTCACCTTAGAGGAAGGGACATCCACCCTTCCTCCTTACCCCCCCTTTCCTTAAGGAAGCAGGGGGAGGATTTTGGGGAGGTGGGCCCGATCCCAAACGGGTCCCACTTCCGCCTTTTACCCCTGTCCAATCATAGTGGGAGGGGCGGGAGGTGTCCTCCCGCTCCCCTACCGAATGACGGAGCCTGGCCCGAGGTGGCCGAGGGAGGCGCCGACCCGTGTAGCCGCGTCCTCTCGTCGTCCGTTGCCACCTCGGGTCCGCTTCCGACTCCCCCTCCCCGGGGGAGCGCCGGCCCCGGCGTCCTCTCCGACGGTGCTTGCCAGGCTGGCGCCTCTACTCGGCGCCTCCTTCTAGAGAATTACCTCCCCGCAGAAGAGAGGACGCCGCGTCCCACGTCTCCTCGCTCCGCCCGCATAGCTCGCACCAGGTGCGGAGAGCTCCCCGCCTTGGCAGTCCACCGCCCCGAGCAGGACCCGGCGCTGCTCCCCATTCTGTGCAGGCGGCTAGGGTTTACAGCGCCGGTCCTCTTGCTTGGGGCAGTGGTGGCACGACGGTGGGCTCCTTCCTTATCGGTGCGGGTATCTCCCGAAGCATGTCTGCCTGTCAATACCTACACCAGGTGGAGGACGGACATTCCACGCCCCTCCTGTCTGTCATTTCCGACAGACAGAGACGGACAAACTCGGGCCGTTGCGAGACCGGACCCACGGGGATCGACTAACAAGCCTTCCACCGCTCCCGGGTCCGGTCTCTGGCCTGGTCATCAGGCCCTTCAGGCACTTGGCTATCAGCTCTCCCCCCTCGCAGAGCTCCTTCACTCGCCAGTAGAGACCTTCTTTCCTCGGCGAGCAGCTCCACAGAGGGGAGCCGGCCAGGTCGCCGCCATGTACAACGCACGGTGCGGAACTCCCGAATCGCCCTGATCATTAGGGGCCTGAGGGCCTGCCTCAGCTGCCTCTTGGCCACCGCAGTGGCCAGCAGCTGAGGAGCCCATATAGGTACCCCGTACAGGGCGATCGAGAGAACCGCACCGACGTACAGGCGGCGAGCCTGCCATACTGGGCCCTCTGTGGCGCGCATCAGCCTGGACACGGCCAGGCCGGCTTGCTCACCCTGGGGGCCAGCAGCCTGAAGTGTGGGCCGAATGACCACCGCTGTCCAACGTCAGGCCGAGATACTTCATCGTCGGCTCGACGCGACGTGGACGGCATCGACTTGGACCTGGGACTCCGGCGGCGCACCTCGGCTGCCGTCGTGAAAATACATGGCTTCAGTCTTGAGGGGCGCCACTTTGAGACCCAGGTCTCCGATGGTTCCCACCACCGATGCCACTGCCACCTCCGCGCGGAAGAGGGCCTCCCCCAGTTCTCCCGTTCGGCCACAACTAGCGTGTCGTCTGCGTAGCAGACGAGGTGGCAGCCGTCGGGGAGCGGAGTGCGAAGAACCCGGTCGAAGCCGATGTCCCACAGCAGGGGGCCGAGCACCGACCCCTGTGGGACACCGCGCTCCTAGTGCGCCAGCCTTGAACCCCGCCTTCTTTGCCGAAGGCGAGGTCTCTATCCCGAAGTAGGTGGACATTATCCGCCGGAGATAGACGGGCACCCGAAGTGCTCGAGGGCCCATCCTATCTTCGGCCAGGGCAGGGTGTTGAAGGCATTTGATATGTCTAACGACACAGCCAGCAACACCCTGCCCCTTATCTCCACGACCGCCCGGGTCAGGTCCCGGACCCACTGGATGCGCATCTAGTGTGGATCGTCCGGGCCTGAACCCGTATTGGCGGTTATGGAGGTCCAGCCCACTCGAGGACATGTGCTGGACGGTCGGCAATGATGCGCTTCAGCATCTTGCCCGCCTGTCCAGCAGGATGGATTTCCTCCTCGTCACAAAAAAAGGTTAATAAAGACATTAATTAAAATTAATAGAAAAAGAGTGAAAACAAATAAAGAAAAATTAATAACTTTATAAAATGAAATTAATTAAGGTTAATAAAGGTTAATAAGGGTTAATAAAAGTAATAGAGGTTAATAGAAATATTCCCCCCCTCCCTCACACGAAGGGGCTAAGCCCCCCCTTTCACGGAGGAGAGAGCGGGTCCCAACCCAACGTCATGTGTATATGCGGGGTAGGGAATTTGTATTCCCTCCCCTGCACTGTTAAATACATATGGGGGACCTGCTCTCACGAGGGTAAGTGGGGAATAGGAGTTATCCGCGAGGGTCCCATTTCAAGCGATGCAGGGCGGGATGGGTGGGATTCAAACCCCCCGCTCTGCCCAAGAGAAAGAGTTCCCGAGGGAGTGAGACGGGCCTACATCAAGGACCGCCCATTCCCGATAAATTAACCTCGGGGAGGGGATGAGGTGTCCGGCGGGGGCCCGGCCTCATTTCGACCCCTTTGGGTGGGAGGTGGCGTGCCGGTGGGTGTTCCCCAACGCGCCACAGTTAATTAGATGAAGGGGCACCACGTAAGATGGGCACCGTGGCAGAGTGCGTCCCCCCACATGCCCACGCAGACGCGGGGGCGCGCTCTAAAGGTCAGGGTTAGGAAACCAGTGGAGGTTTAGTGGGTAAACCCCCCGGACGATTAGTTACCGGGGGGGAGTCCCACATAACCCGTCACTCCCCCCGGGGTGGCGGGTATGCGTAACGCATTACTCCACTATAAAAAAAAAAAAGTTAATAGAAATCCCTCTCTGGGTGTCCCCTTGTCGTGCGAGGGGGCTTGACGGTCGGGGATCCTTCCCCGGGTCATCTGGACTTTGGTCGCTCGGATGTTCCGGTGAGGGTGACCCGGCTGGACTAAGTACACCCATAGATGATGGATGGCCCGATGAGCTGTGGGGCTGTCCACTTAGCTGGAGATCTCGATCTCCGGTGAAGAGGACTCCCTAGCGAGGGCCATCCATCATAGGACGCTCCGGAGGACAACATCCGTCGGCGGGCGGAGGTGGGATGAGGCCTGTCCCCTGGGTTCAGGGGCGGGCTCTGTGGGGGGTGGGGGAGGTCCTCCTCTTGGGGCCAAGTCCGTGTTGTAAAGTGAGTCCTCCGAAAGAAGTGAAGTGAAACCGTAGTGCGGACGCTCGGGGCGCTAGAGGGTACAGTGGTTAAAACAGGGGTTATGGAGATCTCCTGGCTTGCGGTATAGTACACGCCCGGGCCGGCTCAACCAGCCTGACCTAGCTGCCCGACCATGTCCGCAAAAATCCCGATGTGTAGTGCCGATTGGTGGATCGGATGGGAACATGCAGCATCTAACAGGAGGCACCGCCGGGGCCACTGGCAATCTCTGGGCAGCGCAGGCTTCGGTGGAACGACACTTCGGAAGGTGGACTCGCACCCGGCACGGGCGACTTTTTCTCTCCCGCTTTCTTCTTTCCGTTCATACTACCCTTCTTCTGTTCTTTCTTCTTTTTCCTTCTTTTATTCTTTCTCTTTCTCTCCCCTACATACACACATACACACACATACACGTACACATACACACGTGCGCACGATGGACGGCCCGATGAGCTGGGGTGGCCACTCTGCTAGAGATCTTGGTATCTGGCGGAGGGACACCCAGTGAGGGCTATTCATCGTGCGCATCCCACCACACACACACGCGCACGAACATACACATGTACACACACACGCACATACATGCACGCACACATACAGGTACACATACACATACACACTCACACATACACACACACATACAGAGTCACTCTGACTCTGACGTACCTGAAGACGAGCTTAGGGAGAGAAGGACAAAATGGAGAAAGAACTAAAGGAAAAACTGGTGAGAAAATCTCCTCACTTTTGGGCCTTCCCAGCCCATTACCTTCCAGGGGTCTAATAGAGACCCTATTGCCACGGGAAGATTTTTAGGCGCCGGCTCGCAGGACCCTGAGGTCCCTAGCACGCGAGACTGTGCACAGGGGGGAAGGGGTAGACACCGGCCCGCAGGATCCTACGGGGACCTAGCACGCGAGGCCGAGTGTATGGGGGGGAGACCTGGACCTGTCTCCTCTAAGAGGAGAAGGTCCCGGGTCAAGAAGGAGGAAGATGAGGGGGAGACAGCGGAAGGAAGACGACCACCAGTCTCCCGCCAGGGATCTCGAGATGACCCCCCCGTTTCGCGCGCGTTTTATCTTGAAGCCCCCGGGGGCTAATCTTATCTCCGATAGGTCCACCTATTCGCGCGCTAGCCCCATTACCTTTCCAATGGACTCCCCGGCAATGCAGTCGCCGTGACCGCCGGGTTGCGCGGGGAAGTCCTGATAACTGGGGGCTTGGGAGGAGGGGGTCCCTCTTTTGGGCCCTTTTCTCCCCCGCCTTCCTTCCCTTAGTAGTCCTTGGTGCCGCCTTAGCGGCTTCCTCTACTTTCTTGGTTGGAGGCGCTTCCTTCCTAGCTGTGTCCCCTCCCTTCCCCTTCTTAATAGGGGGCTTAGCCCCTATCCCCTTGTCCCTGGAGTCCCCGGACCGACAGACGAGCCAGGGGTCCTTGCTGCCCGCAGCTGCCGCTGCTGGAGAAGCAAGCTTCTCCAGCAGCCGCCCCATGCGGGCGATTTCTGACTTGAGGTCACAAATTTGGACCTCCATGGCCGCAAGTCTTCCATCAGCCCCCCTGGTCGCCATTGTTTGGCATTGCACCAATGCCTCCTCGATGTCGTCGAGGTAGTGGTGCGTAGTGCCGTTGAGGGTAGCAAAGGCTTTCCCGGTGTACACTCCGCCGGACCTCTTGGCCTGGTTCCACCCTCAACTCCCTGAGGTAATAAACCCCCTCAATTGCCTCCTCCAGTGCATTGGTGTAGCATAAAAGGCCTATGCACCCTCGGTATCCCCCATTGTGGATGTTTCTCCACCTCCTCGGTGGAGGAAGAACATCCATTGGCGTGGGGATTTTCTCCCCGCTCCTGGGTCCACTTTTCCTTCCCCCTTTGTTTCTAGAGGGGGCTTCTCCTCTTCCTGTGAGGAAAGGGTTCCCCTGGGAAGGCCTTCCTCCACAGCTGTGTGGGGGTTTGGCATTGCCCACGCCCACCGATGCCCCTTCACGCTGACGTTCGCGTTCGAGGTCCATTCCCTCCGTATGAGGAGCATCAATGCTCCTCAACTTTAGGAAGTGGACCTCTTTGTCCGTCACAAGTTTTTTGGCGGACTCTTCCGTAAACCCCTTCCTTTTCTTCACCGCCTTTGGACCGGCTGAGTCCGAGGACGAGTTTACACGACTCGTGCTCGGTCTCCTCATCCTCCAGCGCCTCCCTACGGGCGGTAACCACTTCCGGTGGCGCGCCCGCCTGGCACGTGCCACCCGGCTGCATGATGACGACGGTGGGGTGCCGGGACAATAAACCCCTCCCGCCGTTCCCCAGCTCCGAGTACTGGGGATCCATTCTCCTTGTATGACATTACTCCATAAATGCAGGGGTTTTACGTGCCCCTGCAACACGGGTGCAATTTCGGGGTTTTCCTTCCCCTAGACCAGTTGCCTGCCAAGACTAACGAGCCCGCTCTGCCCGCGCTGTAGGGTCCTTTGGGCATCACGAAAGAGACCCTCCAGACCCTGGATAAAATCTGGCGACAGCTGCCCATCCAGGAGTATTATGGACGCTCTTAGTCTGGCCCCTCTGTACAGACCTCTCCGGCATGGTAGAACCTGCCAGGGGCCGAAGCCCCCCTTTTTTTTTTTTTTTTTTTTTGACGAGGAGGAAATCCATCATGGATACCATGACCCTCGGGGAAGGGCCAGGGTTATGCCGGACTCCTACCGGCTAAAACCTCCCCGGGTGGCGCTGCGAAGGGACTTGGGTCGGGGCCCCGGTGCCGCGTAACTGCTAATCGGGGCCCCGAGTCCAGGTTTGCACCTTCTGTCCCTGAGGGCGGGGCGGGGGAGGGGGGAAGCCGACCCGAGGGTCCGCTTCGACCACCGCTCCCCCAGGGGAAAGGGGAAGCCGGCCCGAGGGCCCGCTTCGACCGCCGTTTCCCTTTCCCACCCCTCACGCCTCGTCTCTTCGGCCGGGAAGGCAGAAGCCGGCCGAGGCCCGCTTCACCACCGTTCCCGACCAAACGAGGCGCCGCCAGTACACGTTGTGTGGCTGACTGACCCACCGTATCAGCCAGCCACCCTACGTTGGGAGGGTTAGTTGAGGCACCGGGAGTCCCCGCCCGGTGCCCCACCCTCCCGCCCGGCGGTTGCGGGGAGATATACTCCCCTAGCCGCCGGGCTCTCCCCACCTCCGCGGAGGAATGGGGCGGGGGGTCCTAATGACCCCCCTCCCGCAAGCCGATTTACTTATCGGACCTGCTATTGAGGGAGGGAGAGGCGTTTATTCCGATGGTTCGTTACCATCGATAGGGGCCGAAGCCCCCGCCGGAACAGCTCTGTACTTCATCGGGACACGCAAGCTCCCCCACCACGACAAGGTGGCGTCCACGGGGGAGTGATGGATTTCCTCCTTCTTTTTCTTTTTTTTTCAGGCAGGGGAAATCCATCATGGATACCCCTGCCCCCTTGGGGAGGGGCGGGGGTTAGGTCGGACTCTTATCGACTAAAACCCCTTCAGGATGTCTACCTGTCGGACTGTGAGGAGGGGAGTTAGGCGAACTGCTACTGCATTCCCTCCCCAACCCCCTGACCCCAGGGCTCTATTCCAAGAGCCCCTCGCCTTCTTGTACCGCACCCCCTAACCCTCTCGGGAAATTAGTGGGAGAAGTGCGGTCCCCGGAGGGTATCCCTGCCGGTTGGCCTTCTGGTGTCACCTTAGAGGAAGGGGACATCCACCCTTCCTCCTTACCCCCCCTTTCCTTAAGGAAGCAGGGGGAGGATTTTGGGGAGGTGGGCCCGATCCCAAACGGGTTCCCCACTTCCGCCTTTACCCCTGTCCAATCATTAGGTGGAGGGGCGGGAGGTGTCCTCCCCGCTCCCCTACTCCGAATGACGGAGCCTGGCCCGAGGTGGCCGAGGGAGGCGCCGACCCGTGTAGGCCGCGTCCTCTCGTCGTCCGTTGCCACCTCGGGTCCGCTTCCGACTCCCCCTCCCCCGGGGGAGCGCCGGCCCCGGCGTCCTCTCCGACGGTGCTTGCCAGGCTGGCGCCTCTACTCGGCGGCCTCCTTCTGAGAGATTACCTCCCCGCAGAAGGAGGTCGCCGCGTCCCACGCTCTCTCGCTCCCGCACATAGCTCGCACCAGGTGCGGGAGAGCTCCCCGCCTTGGCAGTCCACCGCCCCGAGCAGGACCCGGCGCTGCTCCTCCCATTCTGTGCAGGCGGCTAGGGTTTACAGCGCCGTGTCCTCTTGCTTGGGGCAGTGGTGGCACCGAGCGGTGGGCTCCTTCCTTATCCGGTGCGGGTATCTCCCGAAGCATCCGTGCCTGGTCAATACCTACACCAGGTGGGAGGACATTCCACGCCCCCTCCTGTCTGTCATTTCCGACAGACAGAGACGGACAACCTCGGCCGTTGCGAGACCGGACCCACGGGGATCGACTAACAAGCCTTCCCACCGCTCCCGGGTCCGGTCTCTGGCCTGGGTCATCAGGCCCTTCAGGCACTTGGCTATCAGCTCTCCCCCCTCGCAGAGCTCCTTCACTCGCCAGTAGAGAATCCTTCTTTCCTCGGCGAGCAGCTCCACAGAGGGGGAGCCGGCCAGGTCGCCGCCATGTACGACACGGTGCGGAACTCCCGAATCGCCCTGATCATTAGGGGCCTGAGGGCCTGCCTCAGCTGCCTCTTGGCCACCGCAGTGGCCAGCAGCTGAGGAGCCCATATAGGTACCCCGTACAGGGCGATCGAGAGAACCGCACCGACGTACAGGCGGCGAGCCTGCCATACTGGGCCCCTCTGGGCGCGCATCAGCCTGGACACGGCCAGGCCGGCTTTGCTCACCCTGGGGGCCAGCAGCCTGAAGTGTGGGCCGAATGACCACCGGCTGTCCAACGTCAGGCCGAGATACTTCATCGTCGGCTCGACGCGGACGTGGACGGCATCGACTTGGACCTGGGACTCCGGCGGCGCACCTCGGCTGCCGTCGTGAAAATACATGGCTTCAGTCTTGAGGGGCGCCACTTTGAGACCCAGGTCTCCGATGGTTCCCACCACCGATGCCACTGCCACCTCCGCGCGGAAGAGGGCCTCCCCCCAGTTCTCCCGTTCGGCCACAACTAGCGTGTCGTCTGCGTAGCAGACGAGGTGGCAGCCGTCGGGGAGCGGAGTGCGAAGAACCCGGTCGAAGCCGATGTCCCACAGCAGGGGGCCGAGCACCGACCCCTGTGGGACACCGCGCTCCATAGTGCGCCAGCCTTGAACCCCGCCTTCTTTGCCGAAGGCGAGGTCTCTATCCCCGAAGTAGGTGGACATTATCCGCCGGAGATAGACGGGCACCTCGAAGTGCTCGAGGGCCCATCCTATCTTCGGCCAGGGCAGGGTGTTGAAGGCATTTGATATGTCTAACGACACAGCCAGCAACACCCTGCCCCTTATCTCCACGACCGCCCGGGTCAGGTCCCGGACCCACTGGATCGCATCTAGTGTGGATCGTCCGGGCCTGAACCCGTATTGGCGGTTATGGAGGTCCAGCCCACTCGAGGACATGTGCTGGACGGTCGGCAATGATGCGCTTCAGCATCTTGCCCGCCTCGTCCAGCAGGATGGATTTCCTCCTCGTCACAAAAAAAGGTTAATAAAGACATTAATTAAAATTAATAGAAAAAGAGTGAAAACAAATAAAGAAAAATTAATAACTGTTATAAATGAAATTAATTAAGGTTAATAAAGGTTAATAAGGGTTAATAAAAGTTAATAGAGGTTAATAGAAATATTCCCCCCCTCCCTCACACGAAGGGGGCTAAGCCCCCCCTTTCACGGAGGAGAGAGCGGGTCCCAACCCAACGTCATGTGTATATGCGGGGGTAGGGAATTTGTATTCCCTCCCCTGCACTGTTAAATACATATGGGGGACCTGCTCTCACGAAAGGGTAGTGGGAAGGGGAGGTACCGGAGGGATCTCCCATTTCAAGGCGATGCAGGGCGGGATGGGGGGGATTCAAACCCCCCGCTCTGCCTAAGAGAAAGAGTTCCCGAGGGAGTGAGACGGGCCTACATCAAGGACCGTCTCCATAAATTCCTCGGGGAGGGGGGTGAGTTGTCCGGGCGGGGGCCCGGCCCTCATTTCGAGGTGGGAGGTGGCGTGCCGGTGGGGTGGTTCCCCAACACGCCACAGTTAATTAGATGAAGGGCACCACGTAAAATGGGGCCGAGGCAGAGTGCGTCCCCCCCACATGCCCACGCAGACGGGGGGGCGCGCGCTCTTAAAGGTCAGGGTTAGGAAACCAGTGGAGGTTTAGTGGGTAAACCCTCCGTACGATTAGTACCGGGGGGGGAGTCCCACATAACCCGTCACTCCCCCCGGGGTGGCGGGTATGCGTAACGCATTACTCCACTTAAAAAAAAAAAAGGTTAATAGAAACATCCCCCCCGTGGACACCACCTTGACGTGGTGGGGGGGCTTGCGTGCCCTGATGATGTACAGAGCTGTGCCGGCGGGGGCTTCGGCCCCTGGCAGGTTCTACCATGCCGGAGAGGTCTGTACAGAGGGGCCAGACTAAGAGTGTCCATAATACTCCTGGATGGGCAGCTGCCTCCAGGTTTTATCCAGGGTCTGGAAGGTCTCATTCGTGAGGCCCAAAGGACCCTACAGCGCGGGCAGAGCGGGCTCGTTAGCCTTGGCAGGCAACCGGTCTAGGGGAAGGAAAACCCCGAAATCACACCCGTTCGGCAGGGGACGTAAACCCCTGCATTTTATAAAAGAATGTCAAGGACAGGAGAACACCTTCCGGTACTCGGAGCCGGAAAACGGCGTGAGAGGGCGTACAGTCCCGGCCCCTCCACGTCGGCAGCATGCGACGGGCTGGGCGGCGCGTGCCAGGCGGGCGCGCCGCCGGAACTGGCTACCGCCCGCAGGGAGGCCCTCCAGGACCGGTTGAGGCCGAGCGTGGGTCGCATGGGCCCACCCTCGGCTTTCGCCGGTCCTAAGAGTGCCAAAAGACGGAAGCGCGAGGCGGAGGAATCCGCCTCGCAACTGTGGCGGGACAGGGAGATACACTTCCCTCCCCTCGAGGACGTTAGTTCCCATCGGGAGGAGGGGAGTGCAGTTCCCTGCACGCGTGGGGGAGGGGTCGAACATCTGTCCGCCACGCAGAAATGGGAGGAGCTCTTCCCGGGGGAGGAGTTCCCTTCTGTCGAGGACGAAGAGCCCTCGGCAGGAGGGACTCCTCTCCATAACGCGCGGGAGGGAGGAGCCAGGGAAGGGCGTACGGGGCGCCACCAGTGGGGCCTTCCGCCCGTGCGGAGGCCCGCTGCCGAGGAGAAGAGAGAGAGGTTTCTGGCCGAACGGGACCTCGACGGAATAGATTACGTGAGGACCGTTCGGGTGGATCCCTCTCTGAGGGCCGCCAGGGGTTATGGGAAACCCCTGGAGGACCTCAACGAGGAGTTCAAGGAGAGCCTCCTCTGTATAGAGGAGGCTCTCGAAGATTATAGGAGGCAGGCGAGGGAGGATGGCCCAGATGGACGACTTGGGGCCCTGGAAGTGCAAGTACGGGGCCTCAAGTACGAAATCGCCCGCATTGGGCGGCTGCTGGAGAGGCTCTTGCCTTCTCCAGCAGCGGCAGCTGCGGGCAGCGGGGCCAAACCCTCCCGCCCCCCTCCATGGCAATCGGCGGCCGAAGAGGAGGGGCGTGGCGGGTGGACAACCGTGTCCACCCGCAAGGGAAAGAGTAAGGGAGGGAAGAGGGAGCGGCCTGACCCTCCTTTGCCAATGGGTGGAGGAGCCGCGAAGAAGGCAGCACCTCCTCCCATAGGAGGGAAGGCAGGGGGAAGGGGACCCTGAAGAAGGGACCCCCTTCGCCCCCTAAAAAGCCACAAGTAAGGAACCCCCCGCGCAACCCGGTCGTGACAGTGACCGCGTTGCCGCGGGGTCCCTCCATTACGGAGGTCATGGCCAAAGCCAGGCTTCAAGTCGACTTGCAGGAAGTTGGCCTGGAGCCGGGCAATTTTAAAATAAAACGTGCCAGAAACGGGGGGGTCATCCTGGAGATCCCTGGCCAGGACGGTCGGAATAAAGCCGATCGCCTGGCTAGGGATCTCCAGGATGTTTTGAGCGGAGACGCGGTGGTCTCCAGGCCGACGAGGAGGACGGAGCTCCGCATCGTTGGACTGGAGGACTCCGTGACAAAGCTAATGGTGCGGGCCGCTATCCTGAAGGCCACAGGCTGTCCCCCGGACGATCTCCAGATCGGGGAGATCAGGAGATCGTCCGGGGGACTAGGGGGGGTTTGGGTACGGTGCTCGCTGACACCGGCCCAAAAATTGGTTAAAGCCGGGGGGCTGATAGTGGGATTGGGTAAAGCCCAAATTAGAGTACTGGAGGACCGGCCCCTCCAGTGCTATAAGTGCCTGCACTATGGCCATATGGCGGCGACCTGCCAGACCGATAACGGTCTGGCAGGCCGCTGCTTCCGGTGCGGAGGGGCCGGTCACGTGGCACTGGGGTGCAATGCTGATGTGCGGTGCCCCCTGTGCCAAAAAGAGGGGCGGGATGCCGGCCACCGTATGGGTGGCCAGGCGTGTAGGGCGGTCCCCCGGACTGCACCGAGAGGGGGGGTGCCTCCTCCTCGCAAGAGGAGGAGGAAGAAAAAGAAGGATGCACGCGGGGAGGTTGCGTCTGGTGCCCAGCTGCAGCCTCCCGGCAATGCTGCCATTGAGGCGGATAAATCGGTCGCCGACACAAGCCGGACCGATGGGGAAGGGATGGGGGCGACGGAGGCTGGGGATATCCAGCCTCCGCCGCCCACGGATCAGGCAGGGCCAGGGGCGGGTGGAGCGACGGCCGCTCTAACTGCGCCGGACCCTCCTCCGGCGGTTAGGCCATAGGGGGTCTCCGAGGCGGCGATGATGGAGGTTGAGGCCTCAGTCTCCCTCCTAGCGGAGGCGGGGTGGGAGGAGTGGGGTGGTCATGAGCACGAGTAGCTCTCCCCACCCACTCCCTCACCCCAGGCCCATGAGATCTGCCGGTGCGGTAGTGGTCTCGCAGTGCTAGAGACCCCCGCACCGGGACCCATGGGCCAGGAAGGAGCGGTCAGGAGTGGGCCGACCCCTTGTGGGAACACCCCTGACTGCGTTAGGAGGGACAGCCTCCCCCCCCAGGGTGTGACCCCCGAATCCGTTGTGGTACGGAGGAGGGAGCCCTGGGGGGGAGGCCCACCCCCCGGGGGGTGGGTGCTGCATGTTCCCTCTCGGTTCCTCACCGAGGGGGGGGTTTGGGGGGTCCCAAGAGTCCCCACACACCTTTTGGGGAGGATAGTGACTGAGCTATCCATCCCCGATCTCCCCCCCAAGGCCTGGAAGGGAGGTAGAGGTGGGGGGGCAATATGCCCCCCCATAGGACAGGGTTAGGAGGGAGGGGGGTGTTCCCCCTTCCCTCACACGAAGGGGGCTAAGCCCCCTTTCACGGAGGAGAGAGCGGGTTCCCACCCAACGTCATGTATATATGCGGGGGGAGGGAATTTGTATTCCCTCCCCTGCACTGTTAAATACATATGGGGGACCTGCTCTCACGAAAGGGTAGTGGGAATGGGAGTTACCGGAGGGATCTCCCATTTCAAGGCGATGCAGGGCGGGATGGGTGGGATTCAAACCCCCCCGCTCTGCCCAAGAGAAAGAGTTCCCGAGGGAGTGAGACGGGCCTACATCAAGGACCGTCTCCATAAATTCCTCGGGGAGGGGGATGAGGTGTCCGGGCGGGGGCCCGGCCCTCATTTCGACCCCTTTGGGTGGGAGGTGGCGTGCCGGTGGGGTGGTTCCCCAACGCGCCACAGTTAATTAGATGAAGGGGCACCACGTAAGATGGGGCACCGTGGCAGAGTGCGTCCCCCCCACATGCCCACGCAGACGGGGGGCGCGCTCTTAAAGGTCAGGGTTAGGAAACCAGTGGAGGTTTAGTGGATAAACCCCCCGGACGATTAGTACCGGGGGGGAGTCCCACATAACCCGTCACTCCCCCCGGGGTGGCGGGTATGCGTAACGCATTACTCCACTTAAAAAAAAAAAAGTTAATAGAAATCCCTCTCTGGGTGTCGCCTTGTCGTGGCGAGGGGGCTTGACGGTCGGGGATCCTTCCCCGGGTCATCTGGACTTTGGTCGCTCGGATGTTCCGGTGAGGGTGACCCGGCTGGACTAAGTACACCCATAGATGATGGATGGCCCGATGAGCTGTGGGGCTGTCCACTTAGCTGGAGATCTCGATCTCCGGTGAAGAGGACTCCCTAGCGAGGGCCATCCATCATAGGACGCTCTCGGAGGGAACAACATCCGTCGGCGGGCGGAGGTGGGATGGGAGCCTGTCCCCTGGGTTCAGGGGCGGGCTCTGTGGGGGGTGTGGAGGTCCCTCTCTTGGGGCCAAGTCCGTGTTGTAAAGTGTGTCCTCCGAAAGAAGTGAAGTGAAACCGTAGTGCGGACGCTCGGGGAGCGCTAGAGGGTACAGTGGTTAAAACAGGGGTTATGGAGATCTCCTGGCTGCGGTATAGTACACGGGCCCGGGCCGGCTCAACCAGCCTGACCTAGCTGCCCGACCATGTCGCGAAAATCCCGATGATGTAGTGCCGATTGGTGATCGGATGGGAACATGCAGCATCTAACAGGAGGCACCGCCGGGGCCACTGGCAATCTCTGGGCAGCTGCAGGCTTCGGTGGAACGACACTTCGGAAGGTGGACTCGCACCCGGCACGGGCGACTTTTTCTCTCCCGCTTTCTTCTTCCGTTTCATACTACCCTTCTTCTGTTCTTTCTTCTTTTTTCTCTTCTTTTATTCTTTCTCTTTCTCTCCCCTACATACACACATACACACACATACACGTACACATACACACGTGCGCACGATGGACGGCCCGATGAGCTGGGGTGGCCACTCTGCTAGAGATCTTGGTATCTGGCGGAGGGGACACCCCAGTGAGGGCTATTCATCGTGCGCATCCCACCACACACACACGCGCACGAACATACACATGTACACACACACGCACATACATGCACGCACACATACAGGTACACATACACATACACACTCACACATACACACACACATACAGAGTCACTCTGACTCTGACGTACCTGAAGACGAGCTTAGGGAGAGAAGGACAAAATGGAGAAAGTAACTAAAGGAAAAACTGGTGAGAAAATCTCCTCACTTTTGGGCCTTCCCAGCCCATTACCTTCCCAGGGGTCTAATAGAGACCCTATTGCACCGGGAAGATTTTTAGGCGCCGGCTCGCAGGACCCTGAGGGGTCCCTAGCACGCGAGACTGTGCACAGGGGGGAAGGGGTAGACACCGGCCCGCAGGATCCTACGGGGACCCTAGCACGCGAGGCCGAGTGTATGGGGGGGAGACCTGGACCTGTCTCCTCTAAGAGGAGAAGGTCCCGGGTCAGAAAGGAGGAAGATGAGGGGGAGACAGCGGAGGAAGACGACCACCAGTCTTTGCGCTCACGTTGCTCCTCCGTGAGCATGTACCAAGACGCCTGGATGCTCGAAGACCTGGAGGATAATGGGCCGAGGGAGAAGGAGGAGGGAGATGACGAGGCAGATACCATCATTGTCGCGGACTCCCCGCAAGAGATGACAATGTCGACGATAGAGCGACGGCCTCGTGGTAGACCACCCACCACTGGCGAGTACATAGGTGTGGGAAAAGACTGGGAGAAGAAGAGGCTGATGAAAGCCAGAATGAAGGAGGCGGAAAGACGGAGTAAGGAGAGAGAGGGAATGGAGGACAACAATCGTTTTGAAACCTTCTTTGATGGGAGCAAAGGCCCCAACAGCTCCTCCTCTTCCTCTAAAGCGGGCTCAGAAAGGGAGAAGAGATCCCTAGATAGGGAATCCAAGATGGACCCGACGAGGAGAAGTACTCAGGACTTGGTTGAGGACGTCAACAGGTCGATGGACAGTGTTCTGGGTGTTGCCAAGAAATCGGGCAATTTGAAGGGAGGGTTTATTAGAACCCTCAAGGACGCGGCGACGATGACGGTGGAAGACGTGGAGGAGCTGCAGCGCCGCGTGGAAGTAAAGGGCGACCTGGCTGGGCTCCTGATTGAGAACGCGAAGTCGTCAGAATGCGGACCTCCAACGAGAGGTCGTGGAGCTGAGGGAGATGGTGGAAGCCCTCAAAGAAACGGTGGAGGTCCTGAGGAACGGTATGACCACTTCTACACCACGACATATGTCGCCGGTGAGGATGGAACAACGGGACCCGACCGTCACATGCGCCGATGTGACGACGGAGGTGAGGATGGAGGTGGAGAGGATCCAGGAGGGTCTCCGCCTCCCGTCAGCGGAGAGGAAAAGGAGGAGGGAAACGGACGATTCGGGGGAGCAGCCGTTCGCTGTCCCGAGGAACCCCCCACCAAAGAAGAGAGCTGGCGGGAGGGGAAAGGGAGTGCACTCATAGCTCCAAATGTGAGCGAACTCATCGCTCCAGCTGCGAGTGTCCCTTCCCTCATGGATCTGGCCAAAGAGAATAGGGAGAAAAAGGGAGCAACGGTTAGTGCACTCGACATTTGGGGAAGAATCGAGGTGTTCATCGATGGAAAGCTCGAGGCAATCCGGAAGGAGCTCAAACCCCAGCAAGGGAAGACCCTGGGCCCCAAAGTTGTAAGGGTGGAGAACATAGCTCCACCTGGATCAAAGAGGGGGGTAGTTAACACTTCCCTCCTAAAGCAGAAGGCAGAGGAGGCACAGGTGGCGATGAAGCCGCCTGTGGCTCCAAAGAGAAAAAGAAAGAAAGATAAGGGAGGGGACGCCAAGGCCACGATGGAGGAGCCTCTGAAGAATCCCCTCCCCAACGCCAAAGAAGCCAAGAAGCCTCCGTCAGCCCCCTGCGGAAGGGGGGAACGTGGGTGGAGGTAGTGGGACGGAGGGCAAGAAGGGAGGTAGCCAGAAAAGCCCCCCCGGCTCCCCCTCCCAAAGTCAGTAAGGCCAAGAGGAGGACGGCCCAAAAGGGGGACAATTAGCGGAGCAGAAGACCCGCCTCCCCCGTGCCCCGCCGGCGTCAAAGATTACGCTGACAGTGCCGGCGGGATGCGAGTGGACACTGGAGCGGGCCATGACGAAACTCAGGGCCGAGATTGATCTCTTGGCCTTGGGGATAAGCGGCCTCCGCCCCAAAAGGGCGGTAACCGGGGCTCTCATCTTAGAGGTCCCTGGGGAAGGAGGGGCTGAGAGGGCCCAAAAACTGGTCCCTCTCATGGAGGCCGCATTAGCGGGATCAGGTGTGAGGGTCGCCAGGCCCGTGAGGCGCGCGGAGTTGCGCGTCACGGGTCTGGTGGAAGCCACCACCAAGGAGGAGGTGATAGAGACCCTGGCGAGGGCCGGGGGGTGCCCGGGGGGGGAAATACGAGTCGGGGAAATCCGGCGCCCCCCACTGGGCTCTCCACGGCCTGGGCCCAGGTCCATTGGCGGCGGCGAGGAGGATCGCTGCCGTCTCGGAGGAGGGAGCTGTGTGTGGGGTGGGTGATAGTGCGAGCCGACATGCTCGCCACCCGCCGCCTACAGTGTTACCGCTGCCTGGAGATCGGGCATCCCAGGCAGCGGTGCCAAAGCGCGGTGGACCGGAGCGACCGCTGTTATCGCTGCGGTCAGCCCGGCCACCGCGCGTTACGTGCACGGCCTCCCAAAATGTCCGCTGTGTGTGGACTTGGGAGGCCGCAAACCATCGGTTAGGGGCGCAGAGCTGCGCCCCAGCGCCGAGAAAGAGAAGGGCGGGTGGGCCCCAAGGATGGGGCCCAGCCAAAGAACCCCCCGCCAAAGCCAGAAGCTCTGGCGGGGGGAAAAGAGGTCCCACGGGGATCCATTCAAGCGGAGAAGGGGGGAGGCCCCCATAAACCCAAGGCTCAATGATGGCGGCATTGACCGCCACCGCTGAGCTAAAGATAGTGCAGGTCAACCTCAACCACTGCGCGGGGGCGCAGGACCTTTTGGCCCAAAACCTCGCGCGGTGGAGGGTTGGCCTGGTGGTCGCCGCGGAGCCGTACTGCGTACCCAAAAATGGGGTGCGTAGCAGGTGCGGCGCCGCGGCGATCTTCGCGAGGAACATGACGCCCAGCCTCACGTTCAACCGCGTGGCGGCTGGGCGGCGGTAAAGTGGGGGGAGCTTACCGTGGTGAGCTGCTATGTCAGCCCAAAGCTGAGACGGGCGCGTTCGAGGGATACCTGGGGGCCCTGAGCTTATAGATCGGAGCTTGCGCCGGGACCCCAGGATCCTAGTCCTCGGGATTTTAATGCCAGATTTTAATGCCAGATTGGCAAGGTGGGTGACCCCGGGGGCAACGTGCGCGGCCCGATACTGATGAGCTGGGCGGAGGGCCTGGGGCTTCGTCTATTAAACGATGGCTCCGGGCCCACGTGCGTGCGGTCGCAGGGGACATCATATGTGGATGTCGTTCGCATCCCCTGCGGTCGCCGACACGGTGATCGGATGGGGGTCCTGGACGAGGAGACGCTGTCTGACCACCGGTATATCCGGTTGGTGGTCTCCTCGCCCGGGGGCGGGATCCGGCGCCGTGCCCGCCCAGAGGGCAGCTCGCCGCGATGGGCGCTTCGGCGCCTAGACCGAGATGCGCTTGGGGCGGCTGTCGTGGCGGTAGCTTGGTCCCAGAATATAGAGGGACCATGTCGGGACGTGGAGGAGGAAGCGAAATGGCTCCGGGGTGTCATGGCCGACATCTCGGATGCGGGGATGCCCCGGACGGGACGCGCTCCTCCGCGTCGGTCGGTGTACTGGTGGAGCCCGGAAATAGACAGTCTCCGGGCTAGGTGCAACACGGTACGCAGCCGGTACGCCGACGCCCGCCGCAAACAAAGTGGCGGGTCCGACACCGCGGCGACGGCGGCACTTGGTGAGGCTTATCGCGAGGCGCGACGAGGCCTCACCAAGGCCATAGAGGGGGCCAAGGCGAAGGCCTGGGCTGAGCTCCTGGCGACATTAGATGCTGATCCATGGGGGCGTCCATATAAAATGGTGCGGAATAAACTCCGCACCTGGACGCCCCCAGTTACGGAAATGCTCGACCCCCAATTTCTGGGGGGCGTGATTAATACCCTTTTCCCGGTGGTGCCGGGAGAGGGGACTCGCCCTCCGGAATCGTCGGACCTGACTGATTGGTCCGACGAACTGGGGGTCACGGAGGAGGAGCTCGCCGTGCTGTGGATCGGACGGGGCTAAGGGACACAGCCCCGGGCCCCGATGGGATCCACGGCAGGGTCTGGGTCTTGGCCCGAAGCGCACTCGGTTGTCGGCTCAGGCGGCTCTTTGATGCCTGCTTGAGCCGAGGTAAGTTCCCCCGGCAGTGGAAGGAGGCCCTTTTGGTCCTCCTCCGCAAGGAGGGGCGGCCCGCGGATCAGCCCTCCGCGTATAGGCCGATCTGCCTGCTCGACGAGGTGGGCAAACTCCTGGAGAGAGTTATTGCCAAGCGCCTCGTCGAGCATCTGTCCCGTGTTGGCCCTGATTTGGCGGAGAAACAATTCGGGTTCCGCGAGGGGCGGTCCGCGGTTGATGCGGTCAACCGTGTCCGCTCGTGGAGGGAAGGGTCTCCCGGGGGGTGTGGCATTGGTGATATCGTTTGATATCGCCAATGCGTTCAACACACTCCCCTGGGAGCGGATAAGGGAGGCGCTCCAGTATCACGGAGTGCCTCTCTATCTCCGCCGAATAATCGGGGATTATCTGCGGGCAGGTGGATTACATATCCAGGTAGAGACGGCGTTATACACCGGCGGAGGGTGTATTGCGGGGTTCCACAGGGCTCAGTACTCGGGCCTATATTGTGGAACCTCGGATACGATTCGATCTTGCGGGCCGCCATGCCCCCGGGCACGAGCGTCGTCTGCTACGCAGACGACACATTGCTCGTTGCCTCGGGGGCCAAGTGGCAGGATGCATTTGTCAATGCGGAGGTGGCGGCGGACAGACTAGTGGCACGGATTCGCGCCCTGGGTCTGCGGGTGGATCTTGGCAAAACCGAGGCGCTATGGTTTCATGCGCCTCGGTGCCGGCCCCCGCCGACCCACGTTATGATTGGTGAGACGCCGACCAGGATGGGGACCGAGCTAAAGTACCTGGGTCTCTTCCTGGACGGCAACTGGTGCTTCAAAGGGCATCTCGATCGCATGGCCCCCCGAATTACCGGGGCATCGCGTGCCTTGGGCCGCATGCTCCCGAATATAGGGGGGCCCGGAGAAGTTAAGCGCCGCCTATATGCCGGGGTGGTCCGTCCATGGCCCTGTACGGGGCCCCCGTGTGGGCGCGCGACCTTGACGGGCCGCCTCGGGGCAGGAGGAGTGTCCTCTGCAGATGGGGCGGCTTATGTGTCAAAGGGTTGCGCGCGCATACCGGACCACCGCGGCGATGGTGGCGCACGTCCTTGCCGGGGACCCATTTGACTCCAGGCGGAGATGTACGATGATACATATCATCGTGCAAAGAAAATCCGCCTGGGGGGGGGACCCCGGAAGACAGGGAAAAAGCGGTCGAGAAAATGAGGACCAGGCCGGCGATCAATGCTGAAAAGATGAAGCAGCAGCTGGCGAGGTTCGACCAGCCGATCGTCGGGGCCATCCGTCAACACTTCGAGG